>NW_027143768.1:0-49080 GCF_026170545.1 Melanerpes formicivorus
GGGGCCTGGGGGGGTCCTGGGGAGTTTGGAAGGGGTTTGGGGGAGTTTAAGGGGGCAGGGGGGGCTCTAAGGAGGGTTCCAAGGGGGTCTGGGGAGGGGCTGGGAGGGGTCTGGGGGTCTTGAGGGGTCCTTGGGGGGGATCTGGAAGGGTTCTGAGGGGCTTTTGGGGGGTCCTGAGGAGGTTTGGGGGGGGTCCTCAGAGATCCTGAGGGGGTTTTGGGGGCTTGGGGGTCCTGGGGGTTGGTCCTGGGGGGCTCGAAGGGGTCCTGGGCAGGGGGGGGGTGGGGGTGTTGGGGTGCCTGGGGGGGTCTTGTGGGGGGTCCTGGGCTGGGTTTTGGGGTCCCTGGGCGGGGGTGGGGGGTCCTGGGGGCAGTGTTGGGGTAACTGGAGGGGGGGTTGGGGTCCGTGGGGTGGGGTCCCTGGGGGGGTGGTCTTGGGGGGTGGTCCTGGCCTGGATTTTGGGGTCCCTGGGCGGGGAGGCAGAGGGGAAGTTGCTTTTGGGGGGGGGTCCTGTAAGAGCTTCTCTGAACTTTTTTCCTCTTCTCTCTTCTCTTCTCTTCCCCTCTTCTCTTGGGGGACCCCCTTCCCCCTCCTCCCCATTTTGGGGGTCCCTAACCCCCCCGCCCCCCTCCCCTCCCCCCCCCAGATCCGCATTGACAAGCTGGTGGACAAGTGGTCAGGCTCCATCGAGATTGGGGTCACTGCCCACAACCCCAACAGCCTGGAGTACCCTGCCACCATGACCAACCTGCGCTCAGGTGAGACCCCAGCCCAATTTGGGGACCCCCCCACACCCCCCCCTCCAATTTTAGCCCCCCCCACACCCAACCCCGAGCCCCAGAGTGACCCCAAAGGCTTCGAAGGCTTTGAGGTCTCCTCTTTGAAGTCTCTCAAGTGGGGTTTTGGGGACCCTCTCCCCAATTTGGAGACCCCCCTCTCAAATCTGGGGACCCCCCCTCAAATTTGGGGACCCCCCCCAGACCCCCCCTCCAATTTTAGGCCCCCCCCCAAAACCCCCAACCGCAATTTGGAGCCCCTAAAGTGACCCCAAAGGAGACCTCAGAGACCTTCAAAGCCTCTTTGAAGCCTCTCAAGTGGGGTTTTGGGGACCCCCTCCCTAATTTGGAGACCCCCTCTCAAATCTGGGGACCCCCCCCTCAAATTTGGGGACCCCACACAGCCCCCCCCCCTCCAATTTTAGGCCCCCCCAAAGCCCCCACCCCCCAACTCGGAGCCCCCAGAGTGACCCCAAAGGAGACTCAAAGCCTTCCAAAGTCTCTTTGAAGCTTCTCAAGTGGGGTTTTGGGGACCCCCTCCCCAATCTGGGGACCCCCCTCAAATTGGGGGACCCCCCCCAGACCCCCCCTCCAATTTTAGGCCCTCCCCCAAACCCCCAACCCCAACTCAGAGCCCCTAAAGTGACCCTAAAGAAGACCTCAAAGCCTTCAAAGCCTCTTTGAAGCCTCTCAAGTGGGGTTTTGGGGACCCCCTCCCCAATCTGGAGACCCCCTCTCAAATCTGGGGACCCCCCCTCAAATTTGGGGACCTCCCCAGACCCCCCCCTCCAATTTTAGGTCCCCTCCAAAGCCCCCAACCCCAACTCAGAGCCCCCAAAGTGACCCCAAAGGAGACCTCGGAGGCCTTCAAAGCCTCTTTGAAGCCTCTCAAGTGGGGTTTTGGGTACCCCTCCCCAATTTGGAGACCCCCCTCTCAAATTTGGGGACCCCCCCTCAAATTTGGGGACCCCCCCAGACCCCCCCTCCAATTTTAGGACCCCCCCCCCCCCAACTCAGAGCCCCCAGAGTGACCCCAAAGGAGACCTCAAAGCTTTAAAACTCTCTTTGAAGCCTCTCAAGTGGGGTTTTGGGGACCCCCCTCCCCAATTTGGAGACCCCCTCTCAAATCTGGGGACCCCTCCCCACATTTGGGGACACCCCAGACCCTCCCTCCAATTTTAGGCCCTCCTCCAAAACCCCCCAACCCCAACTCGGAGCCTCCAAAGTTGACCCCAAAGGAGGCTCAGAGGCTTTCAAAGCCTCCCAAGTGGGGTTTTGGGGATCCCCTCCCCAATTTGGAGACCCCATCTCAAATCTGGGGACCCCCCCTCAAATTTGGGGACCCCTCCAGACCCCCCCTCCGATTTTAGGCCCCCTCCAAAACCCCCAACCCCAACTCAGAGCCCCCAAAGTGACCCCAAGGAGACCTCGGAGGCCTTCAAAGCCTCTTTGAAGCCTCTCAAGTAGGGTTTTGGGGACCCCCTCCCTAATTTGGAGACCCCCCTCAAATCTGGGGACCCCTACGCACATTTGGGGACCCCCCAGACCCTCCCTCCAATTTTAGGCCCCCCCAAAGCCCCCAACCCCAACTCAGAGCCCTCAGAGTGACCCCAAAGAAGACCTCAAAGCCTTCAAAGCCTCTTTGAAGCCTCTCAAGGGGGGTTTTGGGGACCCCATCCCTTATTTGGAGACCCCCTCTCAAATCTGGGGACCCCCCTCAAATTGGGGGACCCCCACAGACCTCCCCTCCAATTTTAGGCCCCCCCCCCAAACCCCCCCCCCCCCCAACTCGGAGCCCCCAGAGTGACCCCAAAGGAGACCTCAAAGCCTTCAAAGCCTCTTTGAAGCCTCTCAAGTGGGGTTTTTGGGGACCCCCTCCCCAATTTGGAGACCCCCCCTCAAATCTGGGGACCTCCCCTCAAATTTGGGGA
Source organism: Melanerpes formicivorus (assembly GCF_026170545.1). Lineage (NCBI taxonomy): Eukaryota > Metazoa > Chordata > Aves > Piciformes > Picidae > Melanerpes > Melanerpes formicivorus. The sequence continues at coordinate 2,708 of NW_027143768.1, forward strand.
CTCCCCCAGAACCCCTCTCCAGTTTTAGCCCCCCCCCAAAAACCCCAACCCCAACTCGGAGCCTCCAAAGTTGACCCCAAAGGAGACCCAGAGGCTTTCAAAGCCTCTCAAGTGGGGTTTTGGGGACCCCCCTCCCCAATTTGGAGACCCCCCTCAAATCTGGGGACCCCTCCCCACATTTGGGGACCCCCCCCCAGACCCCTCTTCGAATTTTAGCCCCCCCCAACCCCAACTCAGAGCCTCCAAAATGATCCCAAATGAGACTTCAAAGCCTCTTTGAAGCCTCTCAAGTGGGGTTTTGGGGACCCCCTCCCCAATTCAGGGACCCTTTTCCAATGTGGAGACCCCCCCCTCAAATTTGGAGGCCCCCCCCCCCGACCTCTCAGACCCCCCCTGAAGTTTGGGGACCCCCCTAAAAGCAACCTGCACCCCCCCCAGACCTCAAGTGGCTCCAAAAGGAGGGGTGGGGGCTCCAATCCCACCCCCAAAGGCCATTTTGGGGGGGACCCTTCCCCAAATTTCGGGGTCCCCTCGCATGTTGGGGACCCCCCCCTCATATTTAGAGACCCCTTCAGACCCTCCCCAGGTTGTTGGGGACCCCCCAAAAGCACCCTTGAGCCTCCCAACCCTCCTCAAAAGGCTCCAACAGGAGGGGTGGGGGCTTCTTCACCCCCCCGAAAAGCCATTTTGGGGGGGACCCCTCCCCAAAATGTCGGGGTCCCCCTGGAATTTTGGGGATCCCCTCATATTGTGGGGGTGTCCCCACTTCCCCCCCTCAGGTACCATCATGATGAGTGCTGTGGGATCCTGACCAATGGGAAGGGCACTCGGAGAGAGTACTGCGAGTTCAGCCTGGATGAGCTGCAGGTGGGGACCCCCCCCCGATTGTGGGGACCCCCCCCGATTGTGGGGACCCCCCCCGATTGTGGGGACACCCCGGGCTGTGGGGACCCCCCTCGATTGTGGGGATCCCCTCAACTGTGGGACTCAACTGTGGGGAGCCCCCCTCCCCACTGTGGGACCCCCACCCAGCTGTGGGAAACCCCCCCCCGATTGTGGGGACCCCCTCAACTGTGGGGACCCCTCCCCTGATTGTGGGACCCCCCCTCGATTGTGGGGACCCCCCTCGATTGTGGGGACCCCCCCCAACTGTGGGGACCCCCCCCAACTGTGGGGACCACCCCCAACTGTGGGGATCCCCTCAATTGTGGGGACCTCCCCCCCCGATTGTGGGACCCCTCCCGATTGTGGGACACCCCCCCGGCTGTGGGACCCCCCCCCCGATTGTGGGGATCCCCTCAACTGTGGGAAACCCCCCCCCGATTGTGGGGACCCCCCCCCCCGATTGGGGGACCCTCCCCCAACTGTGTGACCCCCCCCCCCAGCTGTGGGACTGCCCCCGGCTGTGGGGCCCCCCCCCCGATTGTGGGGACCCCCCCCTAATTGTGGGACCCCCCCCCTAATTGTGGGACCCCCCCCCCCGGCTGTGGGACCCCCCCCCGGCTGTGGGACCCCCCCCTGGGCTGTGGGACCCCCCCCAACTGTGGGACCCCCCCCTCCAACTGTGGGACCCCCCCCCGATAGTGGGACCTCCCCCCCGGCTGTGGGGACCCCCCCCCGACTGTGGGGACCCCCCCCAACTGTGGGACCCTACCCCCGATTGTGGGGACCCTACCCCCCAACTGTGGGGAGCCCCCCTCCCCACTGTGGGGACCCCCCCCCGGCTGTGGGGACCCCCCCCAACTGTGGGACTGCCCCTGGCTGTGGGACCCCGCCGATTGTGGGGACCCCCTCAACTGTGGGACTCCTCCCGACTGTGGGATCCCCCCCCAATTTTGAGGACCCTACCTCCGACTGTGGGAGCCCCCCCCCCCCCACTGTGGGGGACCCCCCCGGCAGTGTGACCCCCCCCCCGACTGTGGGGACCCCCCCCCCAACTGTGGGACACCCCCCAGCTGTGGGGGACCCCCCCCGATTGTGAGACACCCCCCCCGACTGTGGGACCCCTGCCCGATTCTGGGACCCCTCCCCCCATTTTGGGGACCCCCTGGCTGTGGGGACCCCTCCCCCGATTGTGGGGACCCCCCCATTTTGCCCCCCCCCCCCCCTCCGGCTGTGGGGACCCCCCCCCACCAGGAGACCCCCAACGTGACCCCCAGACTCTCAGCACCACCCCCAACCCTTTCCTGATGCCTTCCCACCCCCCCACCCCCCCCCCAATATTGGGGTCTCCCCTTCAGGACTCTCACCCTCTGCCCCCCCCAAGCCCCTTGGGACCCCCCCCAGAACCCCCAAATTCCCCTTGGGACCCCTCCCAGTTCCCCCAGGACCCCTGAATCCCCTCCCAGTCCCCCCCCCAGGAGCCCCCAGCTCCCAGTCCCTCCCAGTTTCCCCTCCCCAGGACCCCCAAATCCCCTCCCAGTCGCCTCCAAGACCCCTCCCAGGACCCCCAAATTCCCCTTGAGACCCCCTCCCAGTCCCATCCCCCCCCCCGACCCCCACCTCCCCTCCCAGCTGCTCTGAGGCCCTTCCAGTTCCCTCCCAGTTACCCCCAAGACCCCCTCCCAGTGCCCCCCTGCCAAGACCCCCAGATCCCTCCCACTTCCCCTCCCCAGCACCCCCAAATTCCCCTTGGGACCCCTCCCAGTCCCATTCCCCCCCCCAGCACCCCCAACTCCCTTCCCCAGTCTCTCCCAGTCCTCCGCCAGCACCCCCAAATGCCCTCCCAGTCCCCCCCAAAGCCATCCCAGGAGCCCCAACTCCCAGTCCCCTCCCAGTCCCCCCCTAGCACCCCCAAATTCCTCCCCAGTCTCCTCCCAGTTCCCCCAAGACCCCTCCCAGTCCCCCCCCTGCCAAGACCCCCAGATCCCTCCCAGTTCTGCCCCCCAGGACCCCCAAATTCCCCTTGGGATCCCTCCCAGTCCCCCCAGGACCCCCCCCAGGACCCCCAACTACCCTCCCCAGTCTCTCCTAGTCCTTCTCCAGCACCCCCAAATCCCCTTCCAGTCCCCCCAAGGCCCACCTCAGGAGCCCCCAGCTCCCAGTCCCTCCCAGTCCCTCCCCAGCACCCCCAAATCCCCTCCCAGTCCCCCCCCCAAGGCCACCCCAGGAGCACCCAACTCCCAGTCCCCTCCCCAGCACTCCCAAATCCCCTTCCAGTCCCCCCCCAAGGCCACCCCAGGAGCCCCCAACTCCCAGTTCCTCCCAGTCCCCCTCCCCAGGACCCCCCAAATCCCCTCCCAGTCCCTCCCAGTTGCCTCCAAGACCCCTCCAGTACCCCCAAATTCCCCTTGAGACCCCTCCAGTCCCATCCCCCCCCCCCCCAGGACCCCCCAACTCCCCCCCCCCAGTTCCACCCCCCAGGACCCCCAACTCCCCTCCCAGTTACCCCCAAGAGGCCACCCAGTCCCCCCCCTGCCAAGACCCCCAGATCCCTCCCCAGATCCCTCCCCAGATCCCTCCCCAGATCCCTCCCACTTCTCCCCCCCAGCACCCCCAAATTCCCCTTGGGACCCCTCCCAGTCCCATTCCCCCCCCCAGGACCCCCAACTCCCCTCCCCAGTCTCTCCAGTCCCCCTCCAGCACCCCCAAATCCCCTCCCCAGTCTCCCCCCCAAGGCCACCCCCAATCCCCCCCAACTCCCAGTCCCTCCCAGTCCCCCCCTAGCACCCCCAAATTCCTCCCCAGTCTCCTCCCAGTTCCCCCAAGACCCCTCCCAGTCCCCCCCCGCCAAGACCCCCAGATCCCTCCCAGTTCTCCCCCCCCAGGACCCCCCAAATTCCCCTTGGGATCCCTCCCAGTCCCCCCAGGACCCCCCCCAGGACCCCCAACTCCCCTCCCCAGTCTCTCCTAGGTCCTTCTCCAGCACCCCCCAAATCCCCTTCCAGTCCCCCCCAAGGCCACCTCAGGAGCCCCCAGCTCCCAGTCCCTCCCAGTCCCCCCCTAGCACTCCCAAATCCATCCCCAGTCTCCTCCCTGTTCCCCCCAAAACCCCCAAATCCCTCCCCAGTCCCCCTCCAGCACCCCCAAATCCCCTCCCAGTCCCCCTGGCCAAAGCCACCCCAGGAGCCCCCAGCTCCCAGTCCCTCCCAGTCCCCCTCCCCAGGACCCCCAAATCCCCCTCCCAGTTGCCTCCAAGACCCCTCCCAGGACCCCCAAATTCCCTTTGGGACCCCTCCCAGTCCCATCTTCCCCCCAGGACCCCCAAATTCCTCCCCAGTCTCTCCCAGTCCTCCTCCAGCACCCCCAAATCCCTTCCCAGTCTCCCCTAAAGCCACCCCAGGAGCCCCCAACTCCCAGTCCCTCCCAGTTCCCCTCCCCAGGACCCCCAAATCCCTCCCCAGTCCCTCCCAGTTCCCCTCCCCAGGACCCCCAAATCCCTCCCCAGTCCCTCCTAGTCCCCCTCCAGCACCCCCCAAATCCCTCTCCAGTCTCCCCCAAAGCTACCCCAGGAGCCCCCAACTCCCAGTCCCTCCCCAGGACCCCCAAATCCCCTCCCAGTTGCCTCCAAGACCCCTCCCAGGACCCCCCAAATTCCCCTTGAGACCCCTCCCAGTCCCATCCCCCCCCCAGGACCCCCAACTCCCCCCCCCCAGTTCCCCCCCCCCAGGACCCCCAACTCCCCTCCCTGTTCCTCCCAAGACCCTTCCCAGTCCCTCCCTGCCAAGACCCCCCAGATCCCTCCCCAGATCCCTCCCACTTCTCCCCCCCAGCACCCCCAAATTCCCCTTGGGACCCCTCCCAGTCCCATTCCCTCCCCCCAGGACCCCCAACTCCCCTCCCCAGTCTCTCCCAGTCCTCCTCCAGCACCCCCAAATCCCTCCCCAGTCTCTCCCAGTTCCCCCCCAGGACCCCCAAATCCCCTCCCAGTCCCCCCCCAGTCCCCTCCCCCCCGTTTCTCCCCCACCTCCTGAGGAGGTCATGTTGGGGTCCCACCCCCCTTGGGGGTCTTCTCCCGGCCCTGGGGTCACCTCCAGGAGGTGTTTTGGAGGGGGGGGGTGACCTCCCTGTCCCTGCCCCCCCAGGAAGGAGACCACATTGGGCTGACCAGGAAGGCCAACAACGCTCTGCACTTCTACATCAACGGCGTGGACCAAGGTGAGGAGCAGCCAGGGAGCAGCTCCAGGGCCCGGGGGGCAGCCTCAAACCCTGCCCCCCACCTCCCCAGGCTGCTGGAGACCCTCCCCAAGGCCTTGAAGGCCACCAGCATGGACTTGGAGCTCCATAAAGACCTCCAGATGGTCCTTGAGACCTTCTCCAACCAGTGGAGGTCTTCATGGTGGAGTCCTCAAGACCTTGAGGAACCTCAAGAAGGTTCTTGGGGACCTCTTTGAGCCCTTGAGGGCCCCCAAAGTTGCTTTGTGAGGTCCATAAAGACCTCCAGATGGTCCTTGGGATCATCTCCAACCAGTGAAGGTCTTCATGGTTGAGTCTCCAAGGCCTTGAGAGCCACCAAGATGGACTTGGAGCTCCATAAAGACCTCCAGATGGTTCTTGAGACCATCTCCAACCAGTGGAGGTCTTCATGGTTGAGTCTTCAAGACCTTGAGGAACCTCAAGAAGGTTCTTAAGACCATTGGAGGTCCTCATGGTTGGTTCCTCAAGACCTTGAGGACCTCCTAGCTGGGTTTTGAGCTCCATAAAGACCTCCAGATGGCTCTGGAGACCTTCTCCAACCATTGGAGATCTTCATGGTTGAGTCTTGAAGCCCTTGGTGGCTACCAAAGTTGATTTTGAAGTCCGTAAAGATCTCCAGATGGTTCTTGAGACCTTCTCCAACCAGTGGAGGTCCTCATGGTTGAGTCTCCAAGACCTTGAGAGCCACCAGGATGGACTTGGAGCTCCATAAAGACCTTCAGATGGTACTTGGGATCCTTTCCAACCAATGGAGGTCTTCATGGTTGAGTCTTCCAAGACCTTGAAGAACCTCAAGAAGGTTCTTAAGACCATTGGAGGTCCTCATGGTTGGTTCCTCAAGACCTTGAGGACCTCCTAGCTGGGTTTTGAGCTCCATAAAGACCTCCAGATGGCTCTGGAGACCTTGTCCAACCATTGGAGATCTTCATGGTTGAGTCTTCAAGGCCTTGAGAGACACCAGGATGGACTTGGAGCTCCATAGAGACCTCCACATAGTTCTTGAGGTCTTCTTGAAGGCCACCAGGATGGACTTGGAGCTCCATAAAGACCTCCAGATGGTTCTGGAGACCTTCTCCAACCATTGGAGATCTTCATGGTTGAGTCTTCAAGGCCTTGAGAGCCACCAGGATGGACTTGGAGCTCCATAACGACCTCAAGATAGTTCTTGAGGTCTTCTCCAAGGCCTTGAAGGCCGCCAGGATGGACTTGGAGCTCCATAAAGACCTCCAGATGGTTCTGGAGACCTTCTCCAACCATTGGAGATCTTCATGGTTGAGTCTTGAAGCCCTTGGTGGCTACCAAAGTTGATTTTGAAGTGCATAAAGATCTCCAGATGACTCTGGAGATCTTCTCCAACCATGGGAAGTCTTCATGGTTGAGTCTCCAAGACCTTGAGAGCCACCAGGATGGACTTGGAGCTCCATAAAGACCTCCAGATAGTTCTCGAGGTCTTCTCCAAGGCCTTGAAGTCACCAGGATGGACTGGGAGCTCCATAACGATCTCAAGGTAGTTCTTGAGGTCTTCTCCAAAGCCTTGAAGGCCACCAGGATGGACTTGGAGCTCCATAGAGACCTCAAGGTAGTTCTTGAGGTCTTCTCCAAGGCCTTGAAGGCCACCAGGATGGATGTGGAGCTCCATAGAGACCTCATCCAAGGCCTTGAAGGCCACCAGGATGGATGTGGAGCTCCATAAAGATCTCCAGATGGTTCTTGAGACCTTCTCCAACCATTGGAGGTCCTCATGGTTGAGTCTTCAAGGCTTTGAGAGCCACCAGGATGGACTTGGAGCTCCATAGAGACCTCAAGGTAGTTCTTGAGGTCTTCTCCAAGGCCTTGAAGGCCACCAGGATGGACTTGGAGCTCCATAAAGACCTCCAAATGCTTCTTGAGGTCTTCTTCAAGGCCTTGAAGGTCACCAGGATGGATGTGGAGCTCCATAAAGACCTCAAGATAGTTCTTGAGGTCTTCTCCAAGGCCTTGAAGGTCACCAGGATGGACTGGGAGCTCCATAACAACCTCAAGGTAGTTCTTGAGGTGTTTTCCAAGGCCTTGAAGGCCACTAGCATGGATGTGGAGCTCCATAAAGACCTCCAGATGGCTCTGGAGACCTTCTCCAACCATTGGAAGTCTTCATGGTTGAGGTCTCAAGACCTTGAGAGCCACCAGGATGGACTTGGAGCTCCATAGAGACCTCAAGGTAGTTCTTGAGGTGTTTTCCAAGGCCTTGAAGGCCACCAGGATGGACTTGGAGCTCCATAAAGACCTCCAGATGGTTCTTGAGACCTTCTCCAACCATTGGAGGTCCTCATGGTTGAGTCTTCAAGGCTTTGAGAGCCACCAGGATGGACTTGGAGCTCCATAGAGACCTCAAGATAGTTCTTGAGGTGTTTTCCAAGGCCTTGAAGGCCACCAGGATGGACTTGGAGCTCCATAAAGACCTCCAGATGGCTCTGGAGACCTTCTCTAACCATTGGAAGTCTTCATGGTTGAGCCTCCAAGACCTTGAGAGCCACCAGGATGGACTTGGAGCTCCATAGAGACCTCAAGATAGTTCTTGAGGTCTTCTCCAAGGCCTTGAAGGCCACCAGGATGGACTTGGAGCTCCATAAAGATCTCCAGATGGTTCTTGAGACCTTCTCCAACCATTGGAGGTCCTCATGGTTGAGTCTTCAAGGCTTTGAGAGCCACCAGGATGGACTTGGAGCTCCATAGAGACCTCAAGGTAGTTCTTGAGGTCTTCTCCAAGGCCTTGAAGGCCACCAGGATGGACTTGGAGCTCCATAAAGATCTCCAGATGGTTCTTGAGACCTTCTCCAACCATTGGAGGTCCTCATGGTTGAGTCTTCAAGGCTTTGAGAGCCACCAGGATGGACTTGGAGCTCCATAAAGACCTCCAAATGCTTCTTGAGGTCTTCTCCAAGGCCTTGAAGGCCACCAGAATGGACATGGAGCTCCATAGAGACCTCCAAATGTTTCCTGAGGTCTTCTCCAAGGCCTTGAAGGCCACCAGGATGGACTTGGAGCTCCATAAAGACCTCCAAATGCTTCTTGAGGTCTTCTCCAAGGCCTTGAAGGCCACCAGGATGGACTTGGAGCTCCATAAAGACCTCCAGATGGCTCTGGAGACCTTCTCCAACCATTGGAAGTCTTCACGGTTGAGGTCTCAAGACCTCGAGGCCCCTCGAGCAGGTTCCTGAGGCCCTCCCTGAGGCCTGGGGTGCCAGCAGAGTTGCTTTGTGAGGCCCAGGAAGGCCTCCGGGTGGGTTCCCTGGGCCCCTGCAATGGTGGTGGTGGTGGTCTCCTCCCGCAGGCGTGGCCACCACCCTCACCCCCCTGGTGGTCTACGGGGTGGTGGACCTCTACGGCATGGCGGTGAAGGTGACCATCGTCCACAACCACAACCCCAGCGACCGCCTGCGGCGCAACAACGCCATCCTCAGGGCCCTCTCGCCCCAGGCCGCCCCCGCCGCCCCGCCCGGGGCCCCTCCCGGCTCCTCCTCGCCGCCGCCGCCCCCGCCGCCGCCCCCCGCCCCCCGCCGCCGCCGCCCCCCCGCCTGCTCTTCCACCCCAACTGCGGGCAGAAGGCTGCCGTGGTCAACGAGGGCAGGACGGCCCTCAGGCCACAGTGAGCGGGGGGGCTGGGGGGGGGGGGCTGAGGGGCAGCGGGGCGGGGGGGGGAGGGCGTCTGGGGGGGGGCTGAGGGCGTCTGGGGAGGGGCTGAGGGGATCTGAGGGCATCTAAGGGGGGTCTGAGGGTCCCCTCCCCCTTGCGCTCCTCCTTCCCTGAGCTCCTCCCTCCCTGAGCTCCTCCCCCATTGATCTCCTCAGCCTTTAGGCTCCTCCCCCCCGCGCTCCTGCCCCCCCCGCTTCTCCTCTCCCACCCCGCTCCTCCCTCTCCCTCCTCGCGCTCGTCCCTCTCCCCTCACGCCCCTCAGCCATCCTTCTCCTCCCCACCTTGCCCTTCTACGCCTCCCTCCGCGCTCCTCCCCGTGCTCCTCCTCCCCCCTCGCACTCCTCCCTCTCTCTCTCCCCCCTCGTGCTTCTCCCTCTCCCCCCCCTCCCCCTTGCGCTCCCCCCCTCCCCCCTGCGCTCCTCCCCCTCCCTCTCCCCCGCGCTCCTCCCCTCCCCCCCTCACACTCCTCCCCCCTCACTCCTCTCCCTCCCCCTTGTGCTCCTCCCCCTCCCTCCCCCTTGTGCTCCTCCCCCTCCCTCCCCCTGTGCTCCTCCCCCTCCCTTTCCCTCTCCACGCTCCTCCTCCCCGCCCTCCTGCTCCCCCCCGCACTCCTCCCTGCACTCCTCCCCCCTCACTCCTCTCCCCCGCACTCCTCCCCCGTCCCCCTTGTGCTCCTCCCTCTCCCTCTCCCCTCACGTCCCTCCCCCCTCCACCCTCCTCTTCAACCCCCACCCTTCTCCTCTGCCCCTTGCCCTCCTGCACCCCACTCACCCACTCCTCCCCCCCCTGCCCTTGTCCCCCCACCGCCCTCCTCCTCCCACCCTTGCCCTCCTCCGCCCCACCTTGCGCTCCTCTCCCCCCCGCACACCTCTCCCCCCGCGCTCCTCCCCTCTCACTCCTCTCCCCCTTGCGCTCCTCCCCCTCCCTCTCCCCTCATGCTCCTCCCCCCTCCTCCTCCCACCCTTCTCCTCTGCCCCTTGCCCTCCTGCGCCCCACCCCCTGCCCCTCCCCCCTCGCTCCTCCTCTCCCCTGCGCTCCTCCCCCCCTCACTCCTCTCCCCCTGCGCTCCTCCCCTCCCTCCCCCTTGCGCTTCTCCCTCTCCCCTCATGCCTGTCCCCCCTCCTCCTCCCCCCACCGCCCTCCTCTTCCCCCCTTGCACTCCTGCTCCCCACCCCGCGCCCCCTCCCCCTGCGCTCCTCCCTCTCCCTCTCCCCCTTGCGCTCCTCCCTCTCCCTCTCCCCCTTGCGCTCCTCCCTCTCCCTCTCCCTCTCCCCCCGCGCTCCTCCCTCTCCCTCTCCCCCTTGCGCTCCTCCCTCTCCCTCTCCCCTTGCGCTCCTCCCTCTCCCTCTCCCCCTGCGCTCCTCCCTCTCCCTCTCCCCCTGTGCTCCTCCCTCGCCCTCCCCCCCCTGCGCTCCTCCCTCTCCCTCTCCCCCCTTGCGCTCCTCCCTCTCCCTCTCCCCCCGCGCTCCTCCCTCGCCCTCCCCCCCTGCGCTCCTCCCTCTCCCTCTCCCCCCTTGCGCTCCTCCCTCTCCCTCTCCCCCCTTGCGCTCCTCCCTCTCCCTCTCCCCCTTGCCCTCCTCCCTCTCCCTCTCGCGCTCCTCCCCCTCCCCCTGCGCCCCCCCTCCCCCTGTGCTCCTCCCTCTCCCTCTCCCCCCTGCGCTCCTCCCTCTCCCTCTCCCCCTGCGCTCCTCCCTCTCCCTCTCCCCCCTTGCGCTCCTCCCTCTCCCTCTCCCCCCTTGCGCTCCTCCCTCTCCCTCTCCCCCTTGCGCTCCTCCCTCTCCCTCTCCCCCCTGCGCTCCTCCCTCTCCCTCTCCCCCCTGCGCTCCTCCCTCTCCCTCTCCCCCTTGCCCTCCTCCCTCTCCCTCTCCCCCCTTGCCCTCCTCCCTCTCCCTCTCCCCCTTGCCCTCCTCCCTCTCCCTCTCGCGCTCCTCCCCCTCCCCCTGCGCCCCCCCTCCCCCCTGTGCTCCTCCTTCTCCCTCTCCCCCCTGTGCTCCTCCCTCTCCCTCTCCCCCTGCGCTCCTCCCTCTCCCTCTCCCCCCTGCGCTCCTCCCTCTCCCTCTCCCCCCTGCGCTCCTCCCTCTCCCTCTCCCCCTGCGCTCCTCCTTCTCCCTCTCCCCCTGCGCTCCTCCCTCTCCCTCTCCCCCCTTGCGCTCCTCCCTCTCCCTCTCCCCCCTTGCGCTCCTCCCTCTCCCTCTCCCCCCTTGCGCTCCTCCCTCTCCCTCTCCCTCTCCCCCCTGCGCTCCTCCCTCTCCCTCTCCCCTTGCGCTCCTCCCTCTCCCTCTCCCCTTGCGCTCCTCCCTCTCCCTCTCCCCCCTTGCGCTCCTCCCTCTCCCTCTCCCCCCTGCGCTCCTCCCTCTCCCCCCTGCGCTCCTCCCTCTCCCCCCTTGCGCTCCTCCCTCTCCTCCCCTGCACTCCTCCCTCTCCCTCTCCCTCCCCCCCGCGCTCCTCTCCCCTCGTGCTCCTCCTCTCCCCTATGCTCCTCCCCCCTCATTCCTCTCCCCCTGCGCTCCTCCCCCTCCCTCCCCCTTGCGCTTCTCCCTCTCCCCTCACACCCCTGCCTCCTCCTCCTCCCCCCACCGCCCTCCTCTTCCCCCCTTGCCCTCCTGCGCCCCACCCCGCGCCCCCCTCCCCCCCGCACTCCTCCCCCCCCACGCTCCTCCCCCCGTTGTTGGCCTCCCCCTTGGCCTGCCCTCACCCTGGGCGGGTGCCCTGCTCCCCGCAGCGCCACGGACGACTTCAACCACGGGGTGGCGCTGAGCTGCCGCCCGCTGCGCGACAACGAAGTCTTCCAGGTGCGGCTGGACAAGATGGTGGAGAAGTGGGCAGGCTCCATCGAGATCGGCGTCACCACCCACGACCCGGCCTGCCTGCAGCTGCCCTCCACCATGACCAACCTGCGCTCCGGTACCCGCCCCTGCCCCGACCCCTGCACCCCTGCCGGGCCCCCCGCCACCCCCTGCCGACCCCTGCTGCCCCTCCCGGGGCTTCCCCCAGCTCCCTCTGGGGCCTTCGGATCGCCAGCGGCTTCCCCAACGCCTTCAGAGGGTTCCTGGAGCTCCCAGTGTGGCCTTTGTATCTCCAAGGGGTTCCCCAACGCCTCCAGAGGGTTCCTGGAGGTCCCTATGTGGCTTTCATCTCTCCAAGGGGTTCTTCAACACCTTCAAGGGGGTTCCTGGAGGTCCTTGTGGGGTTCCTGGAGGTCCCTATGGGGCCTTCATCTCTCCAGAGGGTTCCTGGAAGTCCCTGTGGGGCCTTCATATCTCCAAGGGGTTCCTCAACACCAACAGAGGGTTCCTGGAGGTCCTTGTGGAGTTCCTGTAGGTCCTTGTGGGGTTCCTGGAGGTCCCTATGTGCCTTTCATCTCTCCAAGGGGTTCCTCAGCACCTTCAGGGGGTTCCTGGAAGTCCCTGTGGGGCCTTCATATCTCCAGGGGGTTCCTCAACACCTCCAGAGGGTTCCTGGAGCTCCCAATGTGGACTTTGTATCTCCAGGGGGTTCCCCAACACATCCAGAGGGTTCCTGGAGGTCCTTGTGGGGTTCCTGGAGGTCCCTATGTGGCTTTCATCTCTCCAAGGGGTTCCTCAACACCTTCAGGGGGTTCTTGGAGGTCCCTATGGAGCCTTCATATCTCCAGGGGGATCCTGGAGGTCCTTGTAAGGTTTTCATCTCTCCAAGGGGTTCCCCAACACCTCCAGAGGGGTCCTGGAGGTCCTTGTGGGGTTTCTGGAGGTCCCTATGGGGCCTTCATCTCTCCAGAGGGCTCCTGGAGGTCCCTATGTGGCTTTCATCTCTCCAAGGGGTTCTTCAACACCTTCAAGGGGGTTCCTGGAGGTTCTTGTGGGGTTCCTGGAGGTCCCTATGGGGCCTTCATATCTCCCGAGGGTTCCTGGAAGTCCCTGTGGGGCCTTCATATCTCCAAGGGGTTCCTCAACACCTCCAGGGGGTTCCTGGAGGTCCTTGTGGGGTTCCTGGAGGTCCCTATGTGGCTTTCATCTCTCCAAGGAGTTCCTCAACACCTTCAGGGGGTTCCTGGAAGTCCCTCTGGGGCCTTCATATCTCCAGGGGGGTTCCTCAACACCTCCAGAGGGGTCCTGGAGCTCCCAGTGTGGCCTTTGTATCTCCAGGGGGTTCCCCAACACCTCCAGAGGGGTCCTGGAGGTCCTTGTGGGGTTCCTGGAGGTCCCTATGTGGCTTTCATCTCTCCAAGGGGTTCCTCAACACCTTCAGGGGGTTCCTGGAAGTCCCTCTGGAGCCTTCATATCTCCAGGGGGTTCCTCAACACCTCCAGAGGGGTCCTAGAAGTCCCCATGGGGCCTTCATATCTCCAGGGGGATCCTGGAAGTCCCTGTGGGGCCTTCATATCTCCAAGGGGTTCCTCAACACCTCCAGAGGGTTCCTGGAGGTCCTTGTGGAGTTCCTGGAGGTCCTTGTGGGGTTCCTGGAGGTCCCTATGTGGCTTTCATCTCTCCAAGGGGTTCTTCAACACCTTCAAGGGGGTTCCTGGAGGTCCTTGTGGGGTTCCTGGAGGTCCCTATGAGGCTTTCATATCTCCAGAGAGTTCCTGGAAGTCCCTCTGGGGCCTTCATATCTCCAGGGGGTTCCTCAACACCTCCAGAGGGTTCCTGGAGCTCCCAATGTGGACTTTGTATCTCCAGGGGGTTCCCCAACACCTCCAGAGGGGTCCTGGAGGTCCTTGTGGGGTTCCTGGAGGTCCCTATGTGGCTTTCATCTCTCCAAGGGGTTCCTCAACACCTCCAGAGGGGTCCTAGGAGTCCCCATGGGGCCTTCATATCTCCAGGGGGATCATGGAGGTCCTTGTAAGGTTTTCATCTCTCCAAGGGGTTCCCCAACACCTCCAGAGGGATCCTGGAGGTCCTTGTGGGGTTCCTGGAGGTCCCTATGGGGCCTTCATCTCTCCAGAGGACTCCTGGAGATCTCTATGTGGTTTTCATCTCTCCAAGGGGTTCCTCGACACCTCCAGAGGGTTCCTGGAGCTCCCAATGTGGCCTTTGTATCTCCAGGGGGTTCCTCAACACCTCCAGAGGGGTCCTGGAGGTCCTTGTGGGGTTCCTGGAGGTCCCTATGAGGCCTTCATCTCTCCAGAGGGCTCCTGGAGGTCCCTATGTGGCTTTCATCTCTCCAGAGGGCTCCTGGAAGCCCCTATGGGGCCTTCTTATCTCCAGGGGGTTCTTCAACACCTCCAGAGGGGTCCTAGAAGTCCCCATGGGGCCTTCATATCTCCAGGGGGTTCCTCAACACCTCCAGAGGGTTCCTGGAGGTCCTTGTGGGGTTTCTGGAGGTCCCTATGGGGCCTTCATATCTCCAGAGGGCTCCTGGAGGTCCCTATGTGGCTTTCATCTCTCCAAGGGGTTCCTCAACACCTTCAGGGGGTTCCTGGAAGTCCCTCTGGGGCCTTCATATCTCCAGGGGGTTCCTCAACACCTCCAGAGGGGTCCTAGAAGTCCCCATGGGGCCTTCATATCTCCAGAGGGCTCCTGGAGGTCCCTATGGGGCCTTTGTATCTCCAAGGGATTGCCCAACACCTCCAGAGGGTTCCTGGAGGTCCCTTTGGGGCTTTCATATCTCCAGAGGGCTTCTCAACACCTCCAGAGGGTTCCTGGAGGTCCTTATGGGGTGTTCCTATCTGCAGGGGGTTCCTCAGCATCTGCAGGGGGTTCCTGGCGGTCTCTGTGGGGTTCCTGGCGGTCTCTGTGGGGTTCCTCAGGGGGCTTCTCCTTCTCCCCCAGGCACCTGGATGATGACAGGCAACGGAGTGATGCACAACGGCACCACGGTGCTGGACGAGTACGGCCACAACCTCGACCGCCTCAAGGTGGGGACAGCCTCCAGGGGCTGCCTGCAGCTCCCTCTGGCTCCCTGCAGCTCCCTGCAGCTCCCTCTGGCTCCCTGCAGCTCCCTCTGGGCTCCCTGCAGCTCCCTCTGGGCTCCCTCTGGGCTCCCTGCAGCTCCCTCTGGCTCCCTGCAGCTCCCTCTGAGCTCTGCAGCTCCCTCTGGGCTCCCTGCAGCTCCCTCTGGCTCCCTGCAGCTCCCTCTGGCTCCCTGCAGCTCCCTCTGGGCTCCCTGCAGCTCCCTCTGGCTCCCTGCAGCTCCCTCTGGGCTCCCTGCAGCTCCCTCTGGCTCCCTGCAGCTCCCTCTGGGCTCCCTGCAGCTCCCTCTGGCTCCCTGCAGCTCCCTCTGGCTCCCTGCAGCTCCCTGCAGCTCCCTCTGGCTCCCTGCAGCTCCCTCTGGCTCCCTGCAGCTCCCTCTGGGCTCCCTGCAGCTCCCTCTGGCTCCCTGCAGCTCCCTCTGGGCTCCCTGCAGCTCCCTCTGGGCTCCCTGCAGCTCCCTCTGGCTCCCTGCAGCTCCCTCTGGCTCTCTGCAGCTCCCTGCAGCTCCCTCTGGGCTCCCTGAAGCTCCCTCTGGGCTCCCTGAAGCTCCCTCTGGCTCTCTGCAGCTCCCTCTGGGCTCTCTGCAGCTCCCTCTGGGCTCCCTGCAGCTCCCTCTGGGCTCCCTGCAGCTCCCTCTGGGCTCTCTGCAGCTCCCTCTGGGCTCCCTGCAGCTCCCTCTGGGCTCCCTGCAGCTCCCTCTGGCTCCCTGCAGCTCCCTCTGGGCTCCCTGCAGCTCCCTCTGGCTCCCTGCAGCTCCCTCTGGGCTCCCTGCAGCTCCCTCTGGCTCCCTGCAGCTCCCTGCAGCTCCCTCTGGCTCCCTGCAGCTCCCTCTGGGCTCCCTGCAGCTCCCTCTGGGCTCCCTGCAGCTCCCTCTGGGCTCCCTGCAGCTCCCTCTGGCTCCCTGCAGCTCCCTGCAGCTCTCTCTGGCTCCCTGCAGCTCCCTGCAGCTCTCTCTGGCTCCCTGCAGCTCCCTCTGGGCTCCCTCTGGGCTCCCTGCAGCTCCCCCTGGGCTCCCTGCAGCTCCCTCTGGCTCCCTGCAGCTCCCTCTGGGCTCCCTCTGGGCTCCCTGCAGCTCCCTCTGGCTCCCTGCAGCTCCCTCTGGCTCCCTGCAGCTCCCTCTGGGCTCCCTGCAGCTCCCTGCAGCTCCCTCTGGCTCCCTGCAGCTCCCTCTGGGCTCCCTGCAGCTCCCTGCAGCTCCCTCTGGCTCCCTGCAGCTCCCTCTGGCTCCCTGCAGCTCCCTCTGGGCTCCCTCTGGGCTCCCTGCAGCTCCCTCTGGCTCCCTGCAGCTCCCTCTGGGCTCCCTGCAGCTCCCTCTGGCTCCCTGCAGCTCCCTCTGGCTCCCTGCAGCTCTCTCTGGCTCCCTGCAGCTCCCTCTGGGCTCCCTGCAGCTCCCTCTGGCTCCCTGCAGCTCCCTCTGGGCTCCCTGCAGCTCCCTCTGGGCTCCCTGCAGCTCCCTGCAGCTCCCTCTGGGCTCCCTGCAGCTCCCTCTGGGCTCCCTGCAGCTCCCTCTGGGCTCCCTGCAGCTCCCTCTGGGCTCCCTGCAGCTCCCTCTGGGCTCTCTGCAGCTCCCTCTGGGCTCCCTGCAGCTCCCTCTGGCTCCCTGCAGCTCCCTCTGGGCTCTCTGCAGCTCCCTCTGGCTCTCTGCAGCTCCCTCTGGGCTCCCTGCAGCTCCCTCTGGCTCCCTGCAGCTCCCTCTGGCTCTCTGCAGCTCCCTCTGGGCTCCCTGCAGCTCCCCCTGGGCTCCCTGCAGCTCCCCCTGGGCTCCCTGCAGCTCCCTCTGGGCTCCCTGCAGCTCCCTCTGGCTCCCTGCAGCTCCCTCTGGGCTCCCTCTGGCTCCCTGCAGCTCCCTCTGGGCTCCCTGCAGCTCCCTCTGGCTCCCTGCAGCTCCCTCTGGGCTCCCTGCAGCACCCTCTGGCTCCCTGCAGCTCCCTCTGGGCTCCCTGCAGCTCCCTCTGGGCTCCCTGCAGCTCCCTCTGGCTCCCTGCAGCTCCCTCTGGGCTCCCTCTGGGCTCCCTGCAGCTCCCTCTGGGCTCCCTCTGGGCTCCCTGCAGCACCCTCTGGCTCCCTGCAGCTCCCTCTGGGCTCCCTGCAGCTCCCTCTGGGCTCCCTGCAGCTCCCTCTGGGCTCCCTGCAGCTCCCTCTGGGCTCCCTGCAGCTCCCTCTGGGCTCCCTGCAGCTCCCTCTGGGCTCCCTGCAGCTCCCTCTGGGCTCCCTGCAGCTCCCTCTGGGCTCCCTGCAGCTCCCTCTGGCTCCCTGCAGCTCCCTCTGGCTCCCTGCAGCTCCCTCTGGGCTCCCTGCAGCTCCCTCTGGGCTCCCTGCAGCTCCCTCTGGGCTCTCTGCAGCTCCCTCTGGGCTCCCTGCAGCTCCCTCTGGGCTCCCTGCAGCTCCCTCTGGCTCCCTGCAGCTCCCTCTGGGCTCCCTGCAGCTCCCTCTGGGCTCCCTGCAGCTCCCTCTGGCTCCCTGCAGCTCCCTCTGGCTCCCTGCAGCTCCCTCTGGGCTCCCTGCAGCTCCCTCTGGGCTCCCTGCAGCTCCCTCTGGGCTCCCTGCAGCTCCCTCTGGGCTCCCTGCAGCTCCCTCTGGGCTCCCTGCAGCTCCCTCTGGGCTCCCTGCAGCTCCCTCTGGGCTCCCTGCAGCTCCCTCTGGGCTCCCTGCAGCTCCCTCTGGGCTCCCTGCAGCTCCCTGCAGCTCCCTCTGGGCTCCCTGCAGCTCCCTCTGGCTCCCTGCAGCTCCCTCTGGGCTCCCTGCAGCTCCCTCTGGGCTCCCTGCAGCTCCCTCTGGCTCCCTGCAGCTCCCTCTGGGCTCCCTGCAGCTCCCTCTGGCTCCCTGCAGCTCCCTCTGGGCTCCCTGCAGCTCCCTCTGGCTCCCTGCAGCTCCCTCTGGGCTCCCTGCAGCTCCCTCTGGCTCCCTGCAGCTCCCTCTGGCTCCCTGCAGCTCCCTCTGGGCTCCCTCTGGCTCCCTGCAGCTCCCTCTGGCTCCCTGCAGCTCCCTCTGGGCTCCCTCTGGCTCCCTGCAGCTCCCTCTGGGCTCTCTGCAGCTCCCTCTGGCTCCCTGCAGCTCCCTCTAGCTCCCTGCAGCTCCCTCTGGCTCCCTGCAGCTCCCTCTGGGCTCTCTGCAGCTCCCTCTGGCTCCCTGCAGCTCCCTCTGGCTCCCTCTGGCTCCCTGCAGCTCCCTCTGGGCTCCCTGCAGCTCCCTCTGGCTCCCTGCAGCTCCCTCTGGGCTCCCTGCAGCTCCCTCTGGCTCCCTGCAGCTCCCTCTGGCTCCCTCTGGGCTCCCTGCAGCTCCCTCTGGGCTCCCTGCAGCTCCCTCTGGGCTCCCTGCAGCTCCCTCTGGCTCCCTGCAGCTCCCTCTGGCTCCCTGCAGCTCCCTGCAGCTCCCTCTGGGCTCCCTCTGGCTCCCTGCAGCTCCCTCTGGCTCCCTGCAGCTCCCTCTGGCTCCCTGCAGCTCCCTCTGGCTCCCTCTGGCTCCCTGCAGCTCCCTCTGGCTCCCTGCAGCTCCCTCTGGCTCCCTCTGGGCTCCCTGCAGCTCCCTCTGGGCTCCCTGCAGCTCCCTCTGGCTCCCTGCAGCTCCCTCTGGGCTCTCTGCAGCTCCCTCTGGCTCTCTGCAGCTCCCTCTGGCTCCCTGCAGCTCCCTCTGGCTCCCTGCAGCTCCCTCTGGGCTCCCTGCAGCTCCCTCTGGCTCCCTGCAGCTCCCTCTGGGCTCCCTGCAGCTCCCTCTGGGCTCCCTGCAGCTCCCTCTGGCTCCCTCTGGCTCCCTGCAGCTCCCTCTGGCTCCCTGCAGCTCCCTCTGGCTCCCTGCAGCTCCCTCTGGGCTCCCTGCAGCTCCCTCTGGCTCCCTGCAGCTCCCTCTGGGCTCTCTGCAGCTCCCTCTGGCTCTCTGCAGCTCCCTCTGGCTCCCTGCAGCTCCCTCTGGCTCCCTGCAGCTCCCTCTGGGCTCCCTGCAGCTCCCTCTGGCTCTCTGCAGCTCCCTCTGGGCTCCCTGCAGCTCCCTCTGGGCTCCCTGCAGCTCCCTCTGGCTCCCTGCAGCTCCCTCTGGCTCCCTGCAGCTCCCTCTGGGCTCCCTGCAGCTCCCTCTGGGCTCCCTGCAGCTCCCTCTGGGCTCCCTGCAGCTCCCTCTGGCTCCCTGCAGCTCCCTCTGGGCTCTCTGCAGCTCCCTCTGGCTCCCTGCAGCTCCCTCTGGGCTCCCTGCAGCTCCCTCTGGCTCCCTCTGGCTCCCTGCAGCTCCCTCTGGCTCCCTGCAGCTCCCTCTGGCTCCCTCTGGCTCCCTGCAGCTCCCTCTGGCTCCCTGCAGCTCCCTCTGGCTCCCTGCAGCTCCCTCTGGCTCCCTGCAGCTCCCTCTGGGCTCCCTGCAGCTCCCTCTGGGCTCCCTGCAGCTCCCTCTGGGCTCCCTGCAGCTCCCTCTGGGCTCCCTGCAGCTCCCTCTGGGCTCCCTGCAGCTCCCTCTGGGCTCCCTGCAGCTCCCTCTGGGCTCCCTGCAGCTCCCTCTGGGGCCTTCATATCTCCAGGGGGTACCTCAGCGCCTCCAGAGGGTTTCTTGAGCTCCCTGTGAGGTTCCTTGAAGTCTTTATGGACTTCCTGGAGGTCTTTATGGGGTCCCTGGAGGTCCTTCTTGGACCTTCATACCTCCAAGAGGCTCCTTGAGGTCTCTGTGGGGGTTCCTGGAGGTGTAGCTCTTTATGGAGCTCCTGGGGGTCCTGATGGAGCCTTCATATCTCCAAGGAGCTCCTGGGGGTCTTGATGGAGCTCCTGGAGGTCTTGATGGAGCTCCTGGAGGTCTTGATGGAGCCTTCATATCTCCAAGGAGCTCCTGGAGGTCTTGATGGAGCTCCTGGAGGTCTTGATGGAGCCTTCATATCTCCAAGGAGCTCCTGGGGGTCCTTGTGGAGCTCCTGGAGGTCTTGGTGGAGCTCCTGGGGGTCATTATGGAGCTCTTGGGGGTCCTTATGGAGCTCCTGGAGGTCTCTGTGGAGCCTTATCTCCAAGAAGCTCCTGAGGGTCTTTGTGCAGCTCTTGGGGGTCTTGATGTAGCTCCTGGGGGTCTCTGTGGGGCTTTTACCTCTCTGAGGGGCTGCTGGGGTGGTGCTGGGGGGTGCTGAGGGCTGCCCTGGGGGTGCCTGCAGGCTGGGACACGGTGGGGGTGGTGCTGGGGGGTGCTGGGGGGTGCTGAGTGGTGCTGGGGGGGTGCTGGGGGGGCGCTGGGTGGTGCTGGGTGGTGGTGGTGGGGTGCTGGGGGGAGCTGAGTGGTACTGGGATGGTGCTGGGAGGTGCTGGGTGATGCTGGGTGATGCTGGGCGGTGCTGGGCGATGCTGGGCGATGCTGGGCGGTGCTGGGCGGTGCTGGGCGGTGCTGGGTGATGCTGGGTGATGCTGGGCGGTGCTGGGCGATGCTGGGCGATGCTGGGCGGTGCTGGGCGGTGCTGGGCGGTGCTGGGTGATGCTGGGTGATGCTGGGTGATGCTGGGTGATGCTGGGTGATGCTGGGCAGTGCTGGGTGATGCTGGGTGATGCTGGGCAGTGCTGGGCGGTGCTGGGTGATGCTGGGTGATGCTGGGTGATGCTGGGCGGTGCTGGGTGCTGCTGGGTGATGCTGGGCGGTGCTGGGTGATGCTGGGTGATGCTGGGCGATGCTGGGTGATGCTGGGCGGTGCTGGGTGATGCTGGGCGGTGCTGGGCGGTGCTGGGCGATGCTGGATGATGCTGGGTGATGCTGGGTGATGCTGGGTGATGCTGGGTGATGCTGGGTGATGCTGGGCAGTGCTGGGTGATGCTGGGTGATGCTGGGTGATGCTGGGTGATGCTGGGTGATGCTGGGTGATGCTGGGCTGTGCTGGGCGGTGCTGGGCGGTGCTGGGTGATGCTGGGTGATGCTGGGTGATGCTGGGTGATGCTGGGCGGTGCTGGGCGATGCTGGGTGATGCTGGGTGATGCTGGGCGGTGCTGGGCGGTGCTGGGCGATGCTGGGTGATGCTGGGTGATGCTGGGCGGTGCTGGGTGATGCTGGGTGATGCTGGGTGATGCTGGGTGATGCTGGGTGATGCTGGGTGGTGCTGGGTGATGCTGGGTGATGCTGGGTGATGCTGGGTGGTGCTGGGTGATGCTGGGTGATGCTGGGCGGTGCTGGGTGATGCTGGGTGATGCTGGGCGATGCTGGGTGATGCTGGGTGATGCTGGGTGATGCTGGGCGATGCTGGGTGATGCTGGGCGGTGCTGGGCGGTGCTGGGCGATGCTGGGTGATGCTGGGCGATGCTGGGCGGTGCTGGGTGATGCTGGGCAGTGCTGGGTGATGCTGGGTGATGCTGGGCGGTGCTGGGTGATGCTGGGTGATGCTGGGTGATGCTGGGTGGTGCTGGGTGATGCTGGGTGATGCTGGGTGATGCTGGGTGATGCTGGGTGGTGCTGGGTGATGCTGGGTGGTGCTGGGTGATGCTGGGTGATGCTGGGTGATGCTGGGTGATGCTGGGTGGTGCTGGGTGATGCTGGGTGATGCTGGGTGATGCTGGGTGGTGCTGGGTGATGCTGGGTGATGCTGGGCGGTGCTGGGCGATGCTGGGTGATGCTGGGCGGTGCTGGGCAGTGCTGGGTGATGCTGGGTGATGCTGGGCGATGCTGGGTGGTGCTGGGTGATGCTGGGCGGTGCTGGGTGATGCTGGGTGATGCTGGGCGGTGCTGGGTGATGCTGGGCGGTGCTGGGCGGTGCTGGGCGATGCTGGATGATGCTGGGTGATGCTGGGTGATGCTGGGTGATGCTGGGCGGTGCTGGGTGATGCTGGGTGATGCTGGGTGATGCTGGGTGATGCTGGGCGGTGCTGGGTGATGCTGGGTGATGCTGGGTGATGCTGGGTGATGCTGGGTGATGCTGGGCGGTGCTGGGTGATGCTGGGTGATGCTGGGTGATGCTGGGTGGTGCTGGGTGATGCTGGGTGATGCTGGGTGATGCTGGGTGATGCTGGGTGGTGCTGGGTGATGCTGGGTGATGCTGGGTGATGCTGGGTGGTGCTGGGTGATGCTGGGTGATGCTGGGCGGTGCTGGGCGATGCTGGGTGATGCTGGGCGATGCTGGGTGATGCTGGGTGATGCTGGGTGATGCTGGGTGATGCTGGGCGGTGCTGGGCGATGCTGGGCGATGCTGGGCGGTGCTGGGTGATGCTGGGCAGTGCTGGGTGATGCTGGGTGATGCTGGGCGGTGCTGGGTGATGCTGGGCGGTGCTGGGCGGTGCTGGGCGATGCTGGGTGATGCTGGGTGATGCTGGGCGGTGCTGGGCAGTGCTGGGTGATGCTGGGTGATGCTGGGCGATGCTGGGCAGTGCTGGGTGATGCTGGGTGATGCTGGGCGGTGCTGGGTGATGCTGGGCGATGCTGGGTGGTGCTGGGTGATGCTGGGTGATGCTGGGCGGTGCTGGGCAGTGCTGGGTGATGCTGGGTGATGCTGGGCGATGCTGGGTGGTGCTGGGTGATGCTGGGCGGTGCTGGGTGATGCTGGGTGATGCTGGGCGGTGCTGGGTGATGCTGGGTGATGCTGGGCGATGCTGGGTGATGCTGGGTGATGCTGGGCGGTGCTGGGCGGTGCTGGGCGGTGCTGGGCGATGCTGGGTGATGCTGGGTGATGCTGGGTGATGCTGGGCGGTGCTGGGTGATGCTGGGTGATGCTGGGTGATGCTGGGCGGTGCTGGGTGATGCTGGGTGATGCTGGGTGATGCTGGGTGGTGCTGGGTGATGCTGGGTGATGCTGGGTGATGCTGGGTGATGCTGGGCGGTGCTGGGTGATGCTGGGTGATGCTGGGTGATGCTGGGTGATGCTGGGCGGTGCTGGGTGATGCTGGGTGATGCTGGGTGATGCTGGGCGGTGCTGGGTGATGCTGGGTGATGCTGGGTGATGCTGGGTGGTGCTGGGTGATGCTGGGTGATGCTGGGTGATGCTGGGCGGTGCTGGGTGATGCTGGGTGATGCTGGGTGATGCTGGGTGATGCTGGGTGATGCTGGGCAGTGCTGGGTGATGCTGGGTGATGCTGGGTGATGCTGGGCGATGCTGGGCGGTGCTGGGTGATGCTGGGTGATGCTGGGCGGTGCTGGGTGATGCTGGGTGATGCTGGGTGATGCTGGGCGGTGCTGGGTGATGCTGGGCGGTGCTGGGCGGTGCTGGGCGATGCTGGGCGGTGCTGGGCGGTGCTGGGCGGTGCTGGGTGATGCTGGGTGATGCTGGGCGGTGCTGGGCGGTGCTGGGCGGTGCTGGGCGATGCTGGGCGATGCTGGGCGGTGCTGGGCGGTGCTGGGCGGTGCTGGGTGATGCTGGGTGATGCTGGGCGGTGCTGGGTGATGCTGGGTGATGCTGGGTGATGCTGGGCGGTGCTGGGCGGTGCTGGGCGATGCTGGGTGATGCTGGGCGGTGCTGGGCGGTGCTGGGCGGTGCTGGGTGATGCTGGGTGATGCTGGGCGGTGCTGGGCGGTGCTGGGCGGTGCTGGGCGATGCTGGGCGATGCTGGGCGGTGCTGGGCGGTGCTGGGTGATGCTGGGTGATGCTGGGTGATGCTGGGTGATGCTGGGTGATGCTGGGCGGTGCTGGGCGGTGCTGGGTGATGCTGGGTGATGCTGGGTGATGCTGGGCGGTGCTGGGTGATGCTGGGTGATGCTGGGCGGTGCTGGGCGGTGCTGGGTGATGCTGGGTGATGCTGGGCGATGCTGGGCGGTGCTGGGTGATGCTGGGTGATGCTGGGTGATGCTGGGCGGTGCTGGGCGGTGCTGGGTGATGCTGGGTGATGCTGGGCGGTGCTGGGTGATGCTGGGTGATGCTGGGTGATGCTGGGCGGTGCTGGGTGATGCTGGGTGATGCTGGGCGGTGCTGGGTGATGCTGGGTGATGCTGGGCGGTGCTGGGCGGTGCTGGGTGATGCTGGGTGATGCTGGGTGATGCTGGGCGGTGCTGGGTGATGCTGGGTGATGCTGGGCGGTGCTGGGTGGTGCTGGGTGATGCTGGGCGGTGCTGGGTGATGCTGGGTGATGCTGGGCGGTGCTGGGCGGTGCTGGGCGGTGCTGGGTGGTGCTGGGTGATGCTGGGCGATGCTGGGCGGTGCTGGGCGGTGCTGGGTGATGCTGGGTGATGCTGGGTGATGCTGGGCGGTGCTGGGCGGTGCTGGGCGGTGCTGGGCGGTGCTGGGCGATGCTGGGCGGTGCTGGGCGATGCTGGGCGGTGCTGGGCGGTGCTGGGTGATGCTGGGTGATGCTGGGTGATGCTGGGCGGTGCTGGGCGGTGCTGGGTGATGCTGGGTGATGCTGGGTGATGCTGGGTGATGCTGGGTGATGCTGGGTGATGCTGGGCGATGCTGGGCGGTGCTGGGTGATGCTGGGTGATGCTGGGTGATGCTGGGCGGTGCTGGGCGGTGCTGGGTGATGCTGGGTGATGCTGGGTGATGCTGGGCGGTGCTGGGTGGTGCTGGGTGATGCTGGGCGGTGCTGGGTGATGCTGGGTGATGCTGGGCGGTGCTGGGCGGTGCTGGGCGGTGCTGGGTGGTGCTGGGTGATGCTGGGCGATGCTGGGCGGTGCTGGGCGGTGCTGGGTGATGCTGGGTGATGCTGGGTGATGCTGGGCGGTGCTGGGCGGTGCTGGGCGGTGCTGGGCGGTGCTGGGCGATGCTGGGCGATGCTGGGCGGTGCTGGGCGATGCTGGGTGATGCTGGGCGATGCTGGGTGATGCTGGGCGGTGCTGGGCGGTGCTGGGTGATGCTGGGCGGTGCTGGGCGGTGCTGGGCGATGCTGGATGATGCTGGGTGATGCTGGGTGATGCTGGGTGATGCTGGGCGGTGCTGGGTGATGCTGGGTGATGCTGGGCGGTGCTGGGTGATGCTGGGTGATGGTGGGTGATGCTGGGTGGTGCTGGGTGATGCTGGGTGATGCTGGGTGATGCTGGGCGGTGCTGGGTGATGCTGGGCGGTGCTGGGTGATGCTGGGCGGTGCTGGGCGGTGCTGGGCGATGCTGGATGATGCTGGGCGGTGCTGGGTGATGCTGGGCGGTGCTGGGTGATGCTGGGCGGTGCTGGGCGGTGCTGGGCGATGCTGGATGATGCTGGGCGATGCTGGGCGATGCTGGGTGATGCTGGGTGATGCTGGGCGGTGCTGGGTGATGCTGGGCGGTGCTGGGTGATGCTGGGTGATGCTGGGTGATGCTGGGCGGTGCTGGGTGATGCTGGGCGGTGCTGGGCGGTGCTGGGCGATGCTGGATGATGCTGGGTGATGCTGGGTGATGCTGGGTGATGCTGGGTGATGCTGGGCGGTGCTGGGTGATGCTGGGTGATGCTGGGCGGTGCTGGGTGATGCTGGGCGGTGCTGGGTGATGCTGGGTGATGCTGGGTGATGCTGGGTGGTGCTGGGTGATGCTGGGTGATGCTGGGTGATGCTGGGCGGTGCTGGGTGATGCTGGGTGATGCTGGGTGATGCTGGGTGATGCTGGGCAGTGCTGGGCAGTGCTGGGTGATGCTGGGTGATGCTGGGTGATGCTGGGTGATGCTGGGCGGTGCTGGGTGATGCTGGGCGGTGCTGGGCAGTGCTGGGTGATGCTGGGTGATGCTGGGTGATGCTGGGTGATGCTGGGTGATGTTGGGTGATGCTGGGCAGTGCTGGGTGATGCTGGGTGATGCTGGGTGATGCTGGGTGATGCTGGGCGGTGCTGGGTGATGCTGGGTGATGCTGGGCGGTGCTGGGTGATGCTGGGTGATGCTGGGTGATGCTGGGCGGTGCTGGGTGATGCTGGGCGGTGCTGGGCGGTGCTGGGCGATGCTGGATGATGCTGGGTGATGCTGGGTGATGCTGGGTGATGCTGGGCGGTGCTGGGTGATGCTGGGTGATGCTGGGTGGTGCTGGGTGATGCTGGGTGATGCTGGGCAGTGCTGGGTGATGCTGGGTGATGCTGGGTGATGCTGGGCGGTGCTGGGTGGTGCTGGGTGATGCTGGGCGGTGCTGGGCGGTGCTGGGCGATGCTGGATGATGCTGGGTGATGTTGGGTGATGCTGGGTGATGCTGGGCGGTGCTGGGTGATGCTGGGTGATGCTGGGTGATGCTGGGTGGTGCTGGGTGGTGCTGGGTGATGCTGGGTGATGCTGGGCGGTGCTGGGTGATGCTGGGTGATGCTGGGTGATGCTGGGCGGTGCTGGGTGATGCTGGGCGGTGCTGGGCGGTGCTGGGCGATGCTGGATGATGCTGGGTGATGCTGGGTGATGCTGGGTGATGCTGGGCGGTGCTGGGCGATGCTGGGTGATGCTGGGTGATGCTGGGCGGTGCTGGGTGATGCTGGGTGATGCTGGGTGGTGCTGGGTGATGCTGGGTGATGCTGGGTGATGCTGGGTGATGCTGGGTGATGCTGGGTGATGCTGGGTGATGCTGGGCGGTGCTGGGTGATGCTGGGTGATGCTGGGTGATGCTGGGCGGTGCTGGGTGATGCTGGGTGATGCTGGGCGGTGCTGGGTGATGCTGGGTGATGCTGGGTGATGCTGGGTGATGCTGGGCAGTGCTGGGTGATGCTGGGTGATGCTGGGTGATGCTGGGCGATGCTGGGTGATGCTGGGCGGTGCTGGGTGATGCTGGGTGATGCTGGGCGGTGCTGGGCGGTGCTGGGTGATGCTGGGTGATGCTGGGCGGTGCTGGGCGGTGCTGGGTGATGCTGGGTGATGCTGGGCGGTGCTGGGTGATGCTGGGTGATGCTGGGTGATGCTGGGTGATGCTGGGCGGTGCTGGGTGATGCTGGGTGATGCTGGGCGGTGCTGGGTGATGCTGGGTGATGCTGGGTGATGCTGGGCGGTGCTGGGCGGTGCTGGGTGATGCTGGGTGATGCTGGGCGGTGCTGGGTGATGCTGGGTGATGCTGGGCGGTGCTGGGTGATGCTGGGTGATGCTGGGTGATGCTGGGCGGTGCTGGGTGATGCTGGGTGATGCTGGGTGATGCTGGGCGGTGCTGGGCGGTGCTGGGCGGTGCTGGGTGATGCTGGGTGATGCTGGGCGGTGCTGGGTGATGCTGGGTGATGCTGGGCGGTGCTGGGTGATGCTGGGTGATGCTGGGCAGTGCTGGGTGATGCTGGGTGATGCTGGGTGATGCTGGGCGATGCTGGGTGATGCTGGGCGGTGCTGGGTGATGCTGGGTGATGCTGGGCGATGCTGGGTGATGCTGGGTGATGCTGGGCAGTGCTGGGTGATGCTGGGTGATGCTGGGTGATGCTGGGCGATGCTGGGTGATGCTGGGTGATGCTGGGCGGTGCTGGGTGATGCTGGGTGATGCTGGGCGATGCTGGGTGATGCTGGGCGGTGCTGGGTGATGCTGGGTGATGCTGGGTGATGCTGGGCGGTGCTGGGTGATGCTGGGTGATGCTGGGTGATGCTGGGCGGTGCTGGGCGGTGCTGGGCGGTGCTGGGTGATGCTGGGTGATGCTGGGTGATGCTGGGCGGTGCTGGGTGATGCTGGGTGGTGCTGGGCGATGCTGGGTGATGCTGGGCGGTGCTGGGTGATGCTGGGTGATGCTGGGTGATGCTGGGTGATGCTGGGTGATGCTGGGTGATGCTGGGTGATGCTGGGCGGTGCTGGGCGGTGCTGGGCGGTGCTGGGTGATGCTGGGTGATGCTGGGCGGTGCTGGGCGGTGCTGGGCGATGCTGGGCGATGCTGGGCGATGCTGGGTGATGCTGGGCGATGCTGGGCGGTGCTGGGCGGTGCTGGGTGATGCTGGGCGATGCTGGGCGATGCTGGGCGATGCTGGGCGGTGCTGGGTGGTGCTGGGTGATGCTGGGTGATGCTGGGTGATGCTGGGTGATGCTGGGCGGTGCTGGGGGATGCTGGGTGATGCTGGGTGATGCTGGGCGGTGCTGGGTGATGCTGGGTGATGCTGGGCGGTGCTGGGCGATGCTGGGTGATGCTGGGCGGTGCTGGGTGATGCTGGGCGGTGCTGGGCGGTGCTGGGCGGTGCTGGGCGATGCTGGGTGATGCTGGGTGATGCTGGGCGGTGCTGGGCGATGCTGGGCGGTGCTGGGTGATGCTGGGCGGTGCTGGGTGATGCTGGGCGGTGCTGGGTGGTGCTGGGTGATGCTGGGCGGTGCTGGGTGGTGCTGGGTGATGCTGGGCGGTGCTGGGTGGTGCTGGGTGATGCTGGGCGATGCTGGGCGGTGCTGGGCGGTGCTGGGCGGTGCTGGGCGGTGCTGGGTGATGCTGGGTGATGCTGGGCGATGCTGGGCGGTGCTGGGCGGTGCTGGGCGGTGCTGGGTGATGCTGGGTGATGCTGGGTGATGCTGGGTGATGCTGGGTGATGCTGGGCGATGCTGGGCGATGCTGGGCGGTGCTGGGTGATGCTGGGTGATGCTGGGTGATGCTGGGCGGTGCTGGGCGGTGCTGGGTGATGCTGGGTGGTGCTGGGTGATGCTGGGCGGTGCTGGGTGGTGCTGGGTGATGCTGGGCGGTGCTGGGTGATGCTGGGTGATGCTGGGTGATGCTGGGCGGTGCTGGGCGGTGCTGGGCGGTGCTGGGTGATGCTGGGTGATGCTGGGCGATGCTGGGCGGTGCTGGGCGGTGCTGGGTGATGCTGGGCGATGCTGGGCGATGCTGGGCGATGCTGGGCGGTGCTGGGTGGTGCTGGGTGATGCTGGGTGATGCTGGGTGATGCTGGGCGGTGCTGGGTGGTGCTGGGTGGTGCTGGGCGGTGCTGGGTGGTGCTGGGCGATGCTGGGCGATGCTGGGTGATGCTGGGTGGTGCTGGGCGGTGCTGGGTGGTGCTGGGCGATGCTGGGCGATGCTGGGTGATGCTGGGCGATGCTGGATGATGCTGGGTGATGCTGGGTGATGCTGGGTGATGCTGGGCGATGCTGGGCGATGCTGGGCGGTGCTGGGTGATGCTGGGTGATGCTGGGCGATGCTGGGTGATGCTGGGTGATGCTGGGCGATGCTGGGCGATGCTGGGCGGTGCTGGGTGATGCTGGGCGATGCTGGGCGGTGCTGGGTGATGCTGGGTGATGCTGGGCGGTGCTGGGCGGTGCTGGGTGATGCTGGGTGATGCTGGGTGATGCTGGGTGATGCTGGGCGGTGCTGGGTGATGCTGGGCGGTGCTGGGCCGTGCTGGGTGATGCTGGGTGATGCTGGGTGATGCTGGGTGATGCTGGGCGGTGCTGGGTGATGCTGGGCTGTGCTGGGCGGTGCTGGGCGGTGCTGGGTGATGCTGGGTGATGCTGGGTGATGCTGGGTGGTGCTGGGTGATGCTGGGTGATGCTGGGCGGTGCTGGGCGGTGCTGGGCGATGCTGGGTGATGCTGGGTGATGCTGGGCGGTGCTGGGCGGTGCTGGGCGATGCTGGGTGATGCTGGGTGATGCTGGGTGATGCTGGGCGGTGCTGGGCGATGCTGGGTGATGCTGGGTGATGCTGGGCGGTGCTGGGTGATGCTGGGTGATGCTGGGCGGTGCTGGGCGATGCTGGGTGATGCTGGGTGGTGCTGGGTGATGCTGGGTGATGCTGGGCGGTGCTGGGTGATGCTGGGTGGTGCTGGGTGGTGCTGGGTGATGCTGGGTGATGCTGGGTGATGCTGGGTGATGCTGGGTGGTGCTGGGTGATGCTGGGCGGTGCTGGGTGATGCTGGGTGATGCTGGGCGATGCTGGGTGATGCTGGGTGATGCTGGGCGGTGCTGGGTGATGCTGGGTGGTGCTGGGCGATGCTGGGTGATGCTGGGCGGTGCTGGGTGATGCTGGGCAGTGCTGGGTGATGCTGGGTGATGCTGGGTGATGCTGGGCGGTGCTGGGTGATGCTGGGTGATGCTGGGTGATGCTGGGTGATGCTGGGCGGTGCTGGGTGATGCTGGGCTGTGCTGGGCGGTGCTGGGCGGTGCTGGGTGATGCTGGGCGATGCTGGGCGGTGCTGGGTGATGCTGGGCAGTGCTGGGTGATGCTGGGTGATGCTGGGTGATGCTGGGCGGTGCTGGGTGATGCTGGGCAGTGCTGGGTGATGCTGGGTGATGCTGGGTGATGCTGGGCAGTGCTGGGTGATGCTGGGTGATGCTGGGTGATGCTGGGCGGTGCTGGGTGATGCTGGGCGGTGCTGGGTGATGCTGGGTGATGCTGGGTGATGCTGGGCGGTGCTGGGCGGTGCTGGGTGATGCTGGGTGATGCTGGGTGATGCTGGGTGATGCTGGGCGGTGCTGGGTGATGCTGGGTGGTGCTGGGCGGTGCTGGGTGATGCTGGGTGATGCTGGGTGATGCTGGGCGGTGCTGGGCGGTGCTGGGTGATGCTGGGTGATGCTGGGTGATGCTGGGTGATGCTGGGCGGTGCTGGGTGATGCTGGGTGATGCTGGGTGGTGCTGGGCGGTGCTGGGTGATGCTGGGTGATGCTGGGTGATGCTGGGTGATGCTGGGCGGTGCTGGGCGGTGCTGGGTGATGCTGGGTGATGCTGGGTGATGCTGGGCGGTGCTGGGTGATGCTGGGCGGTGCTGGGTGATGCTGGGTGATGCTGGGTGATGCTGGGCGATGCTGGCCGATGCTGGGCGGTGCTGGGTGATGCTGGGTGATGCTGGGTGATGCTGGGTGATGCTGGGTGATGCTGGGCTGTGCTGGGCGGTGCTGGGCGGTGCTGGGTGATGCTGGGTGATGCTGGGTGATGCTGGGCGGTGCTGGGCGGTGCTGGGCGATGCTGGGTGATGCTGGGTGATGCTGGGCGGTGCTGGGCGGTGCTGGGCGGTGCTGGGTGATGCTGGGTGATGCTGGGCGGTGCTGGGCGGTGCTGGGTGGTGCTGGGTGATGCTGGGTGATGCTGGGTGATGCTGGGCAGTGCTGGGTGATGCTGGGTGATGCTGGGTGATGCTGGGTGATGCTGGGTGATGCTGGGCGGTGCTGGGTGATGCTGGGTGATGCTGGGTGATGCTGGGCGATGCTGGCCGATGCTGGGCGGTGCTGGGTGATGCTGGGTGATGCTGGGTGATGCTGGGCTGTGCTGGGCGGTGCTGGGCGGTGCTGGGTGATGCTGGGTGATGCTGGGTGATGCTGGGCGGTGCTGGGCGGTGCTGGGCGATGCTGGGTGATGCTGGGTGATGCTGGGTGATGCTGGGCGGTGCTGGGCGGTGCTGGGTGATGCTGGGTGATGCTGGGTGATGCTGGGCGGTGCTGGGCGGTGCTGGGCGATGCTGGGTGATGCTGGGCGGTGCTGGGCGGTGCTGGGTGATGCTGGGTGATGCTGGGTGATGCTGGGCGGTGCTGGGCGGTGCTGGGCGATGCTGGGTGATGCTGGGTGATGCTGGGTGATGCTGGGCTGTGCTGGGCGGTGCTGGGCGGTGCTGGGTGATGCTGGGCGGTGCTGGGTGATGCTGGGCGGTGCTGGGCGGTGCTGGGTGATGCTGGGTGATGCTGGGTGGTGCTGGGTGATGCTGGGTGATGCTGGGTGATGCTGGGTGATGCTGGGCGGTGCTGGGTGATGCTGGGTGATGCTGGGTGATGCTGGGCGGTGCTGGGTGATGCTGGGCGATGCTGGGCGATGCTGGGTGATGCTGGGCGGTGCTGGGTGATGCTGGGCGATGCTGGGCGATGCTGGGTGATGCTGGGCGATGCTGGGCGGTGCTGGGTGATGCTGGGTGATGCTGGGCGATGCTGGGTGATGCTGGGTGATGCTGGGTGATGCTGGGTGATGCTGGGCGGTGCTGGGTGATGCTGGGTGATGCTGGGCGATGCTGGGTGATGCTGGGTGATGCTGGGTGATGCTGGGTGATGCTGGGCGGTGCTGGGCGATGCTGGGTGATGCTGGGCGATGCTGGGTGATGCTGGGCGATGCTGGGCGATGCTGGGCGGTGCTGGGTGATGCTGGGTGATGCTGGGCGATGCTGGGCGGTGCTGGGTGATGCTGGGTGATGCTGGGCGATGCTGGGCGGTGCTGGGTGATGCTGGGCGATGCTGGGCGGTGCTGGGTGATGCTGGGCGGTGCTGGGTGATGCTGGGGGGTGCTGGGGAGTGCTGGGCGATGCTGGGTGGTGCTGGGTGGTGCTGGGTGGGTGCTGGGTGGTGCTGGGGGGTGCTGAGGCCCCCCCTGACCCCTGCAGGCGGGGGACACGGTGGGGGTGGTGCTGGGGTGGTGCTGGGCGGTGCTGGGTGGTGCTGGGTGGTGCTGAGGCCCCCCTGGCCCCCTGCAGGCGGGGGACACGGTGGGGGTGGTGCTGGGGGGTGCTGGGCGGTGCTGGGTGGGTGCTGGGCGGTGCTGGGGGGTGCTGGGCAGTGCTGAGGACCCCCCTGGCCCCCTGCAGGCGGGGGACATGGTGGGGGTGGTGCTGGGGGGTGCTGGGGAGTGCTGGGCGATGCTGGGTGGTGCTGGGTGGTGCTGGGTGGGTGCTGGGTGGTGCTGGGGGGTGCTGAGGCCCCCCCTGACCCCTGCAGGCGGGGGACACTGTGGGGGTGGTGCTGGGGTGGTGCTGGGCGGTGCTGGGTGGTGCTGGGTGGTGCTGAGGACCACCTGGCCCCCTGCAGGCGGGGGACACGGTGGGGGTGGTGCTGGGGGGTGCTGGGTGGGTGCTGGGCGGTGCTGGGCGGTGCTGGGTGGTGCTGAGGGCTGCCCTGGGTGGTGCTGAGGCCCCCCCTGCCCCCTGCAGGCGGGGGACACGGTGGGGGTGGTGCTGAGGGCTGCCCTGGGTGGTGCTGAGGCCCCCCTGCCCCCTGCAGGCGGGGGACACGGTGGGGGTGGTGCGGCGCCCCGACGGCACCCTGCACTTCTTCGTCAACGGCGTGGCGCAGGGCCCGGCCGCCTGCAACGTCCCCCCCCGGCGTCTACGCCGTCGTCGACCTCTACGGCCAGGCCGCCCAGGCCACCATCCTGGAGGAGGGAGGTGAGAGCTGGGGGGGGCTGGGGGGCGGCCCGGGGGTCGCCGAGGGCAGCTGAACGGGGGGGAGGTAGCTGAGGAGGCTTGGAGGTACCTAAGGGGGCTTGGAGGTATCTGAGTGGGGTTGGAGGGGGCTTGGAGGTATCTGAGTGGGGCTGGAAGGGGCTTGGAGGTATCTGAGTGGGGCTGGAGGGGGCTTGGAGGTATCTGAGTGGGGTTGGAGGGGGCTTGGAGGTATCTGAGTGGGGCTGGAGGGGGCTTGGAGGTATCTGAGTGGGGCTGGAAGGGCCTTGGAGGTATCTGAGTGGGGCTGGAAGGGGCTTGGAGGTATCTGAGTGGGGCTGGAAGGGGCTTGGAGGTATCTGAGGGGGGCTGGAAGGGGCTTGGAGGTATTTGAGGGGGGCTGGAAGGGGCTTGGAGGCATCTGAGGGGGGCTGGAAAGGGCTCAGAGGTATCTGAGGGGGGTTCTGAGGGCATCTAAAGCAGGTTAGAGCTATCTAAGAAGGGTTCTGAGGGCATCTAAAGGGGGTTGGAGCTATCTAAGGAGGCTTGGAGGCATCTAAGGGGGGGTTGGAGGGGGCTTGGAGGTATCTAAGGAGGCCTGAAGGCATCTAAGGGGGATTGGAGGCATCTGAGGAGGGTTCTGAGGGCATCTAGAGGGGGTTAGAGCTATCTAAGAAGGGTTCTGAGGGCATCTAAAGGGGGTTGGAGCTATCTAAGGAGGCTTGGAGGCATCTAAGGGGGGTTGGAGGAGGCTTGGAGGTATCTGAGGGGGGCTGGAAGGGGCTTGGAGGCATCTAAGTGAGGTTCTGAGGGCATCTAAAGGGGCTTGGAGGTATCTGAGGGGGGCTGGAAGGGGCTTGGAGGTATGTGAGTGGGGCTGGAAGGGGCTTGGAGGTATCTGAGGGGGGCTGGAAGGGGCTTGGAGGTATCTATGGGGGGCTGGAAGGGGCTTGGAGGTATCTGAGGGGGGCTGGAAGGGGCTTGGAGGTATCTGAGGGGGGCTGGAAGGGGCTTGGAGGTATGTGAGTGGGGCTGGAAGGGGCTTGGAGGTATGTGAGTGGGGCTGGAAGGGGCTTGGAGGTATGTGAGTGGGGCTGGAAGGGGCTTGGAGGTATCTGAGTGGGGCTGGAAGGGGCTTGGAGGTATCTGAGTGGGGCTGGAAGGGGCTTGGAGGTATCTGAGGGGGGCTGGAGGGGGCTTGGAGGTATCTGAGGGGGGCTGGAGGGGGCTTGGAGGTATCTGAGGGGGGCTGGAGGGGGCTTGGAGGTATCTGAGGGGGGCTGGAAGGGGCTTGGAGGTATCTGAGGGGGTTCTGAGGGCATCTGGAGGGGCTTGGAGCTCTCTCAGGAGGGTTCTGAGGGCATCTAAAGGGGGTTAGAGCTATCTAAGGAGGCTTGGAGGCATCTAATGCGGGGTTGGAGTGGGCTTGGAGGTATCTAAGGGGAGCTGGAAGGGGCTTGGAGGTATCTGAGGGGGGCTGGAAGGGGCTTGGAGGTATCTGAGGGGGGCTGGAAGGGGCTTGGAGGTATCTGAGAGGGGGTGGAAGGGGCTTGG
This sequence comes from Melanerpes formicivorus, assembly GCF_026170545.1. Classification (NCBI taxonomy): domain Eukaryota; kingdom Metazoa; phylum Chordata; class Aves; order Piciformes; family Picidae; genus Melanerpes; species Melanerpes formicivorus. The sequence continues at coordinate 36,761 of NW_027143768.1, forward strand.
AGGTATCTGAGGGGGGCTGGAAGGGGTCTGGAGGTATCTGAGGGGGGCTGGAGGGGGCTTGGAGGTATCTGAGGGGGGCTGGAAGGGGCTTGGAGGTATCTGAGGGGGGCTGGAAGGGGCTTGGAGGTATCTGAGGGGGGCTGGAGGGGGCTTGGAGGTATCTGAGGGGGGCTGGAAGGGGCTTGGAGGTATCTGAGGGGGGCTGGAGGGGGCTTGGAGGTATCTGAGGGGGGCTGGAGGGGGCTTGGAGGTATCTGAGGGGGGCTGGAAGGGGCTTGGAGGTATCTGAGGGGGTTCTGAGGGCATCTGGAGGGGGTTGGAGCTCCCTCAGGAGGGTTCTGAGGGCATCTGGAGGGGGTTGGAGCTCCCTCAGGAGGGTTCTGAGGGCATCTGGAGGGGGTTGGAGCTCTCTCAGGAGGGTTCTGAGGCCCCCTCAGGAGGCTCTGTGGGCGCCTGGGGGAGCTGTGAGGGCTCTGGAGCCTCCTCGGCAGCCTCCCCCTGAGCCCTTCCCCTCCCTCCCCGCAGACCTTCCCTCGCTGCCGGCGGAGGGCTCGGAGGGGCCCAGCCCAGGCTCGCCCGAGGCGGGCGGGGGCGGGGCCGGGGGCGGGGCCGGGGGCGGGGCCGGGGAGCTGCGCTTCCACCGCCTGCACGGCTCCAACGCCCTGATCACCAACGGGGGCCGCACCGCCCTGCGCCAGAACTGCCGCGCCGAGTTCAACGACGCCATCGTCATCTCCAACAGGTGCTGCCCCCTGCCGCCCGCCCCCGGCCCTGCACCGCCGCGGGGGGCGGCCTGGGGCTGCAGCAAGGGAGGGGGGGAGGGCTGGAGCCCACCCCGGGAGGGCTGGAGCCGACCCCAGGAGGGATGGAGCCGAGCCCTGGAGGGCTGGAGCCGACCTCGGGAGGGCTGGAGCTGACCCCTGGAGGGCTGGAGCCGACCCCTAGAGGGCTGGAGCCGACCCCTGGAGGGCTGGAGCTAACCCCTGGAGGGCTGGAGCTGACCCCTGGAGGGCTGGATCTGACCCCTAGAGGGCTCGAGCCCACCCCTGGAGGGATGGAGCCCATCCCTGGAGGGCTGGAGCCAACCCCTGCAGGGATGGAGCCGACCCCTGGAGGCTGGAGCCCATCCACCAGCTCCAAACCCAAGCCGTGGAGCTCCAGAGCCAACCTTGGAGCTCCAGACCCAACCCCATGACCTCCAAAGCTTCTGGGCAGGCTCCAGACCCAAGCCATGGAGCTCCAGAGCCAGCCAATGGCCTCTAGACCCAAGCCATGGAGGTCTACACCCAAGCCATGGAGCTCCAGACCCAACCTATGGCCTCTAGACCCAAGCCATGGAGCTCTGAACCCAAGCCATGGAGGTCTAGACCCAGCCCATGGAGGTCTAGACCCAGCCCATGGAGCTCCAAACCAAACCCCACGACCTCAAAAGCTGCTCAGGAGGCTCCAGACCCGACCCTTGGATCTCCAAACCCAACCCATGGAGGTCCAGAGCTAACCAATGACCTCCAAACCCAACCCCTGGAGCTCCAGACCCCACCTGTGATCTCCATACCTGACCCTTGGATGTCCCTCCCCTTCTGTGACCTCCAAACCCAACCACTGAGCCCCCGAATCTCCCTCAGGGCCCCCAGAATGGTCTCAGGACCACCCCACAAGGGTCCTGGGGTGCCCCCTGAGGTGGCCCTGCCCCCTCTGTCCCCCCCAGGGCGCTGAGGGACGGAGAGCTCTTCGAGATCGTCATCCAGAAGATGGTCGACCGCTGGTCTGGCTCCATCGAGGCTGGTACTGGGCCCTGCTGGGAGCTTACTGGGGAGTCCCCATTCCCCCCACCGCCCAGTGACCTCCTGGGGGTCCCCCCAACTCATGGGGTGTCCTTCCCTCCCCTCCCCCTCCAGGGGTCACTGCCATCCGCCCTGAGGACCTGGAGTTCCCCAACACCATGACAGACATCGACTACGACACCTGGATGCTGAGGTCAGGACTGGGCTCCTTTAAGGCCCAGGAGGGGGCGTGGTTAGCGCTGGGACACGCCCACAATAGGCGTGGCTGACATCTTGGCACGCCCACGGGGGGGTGGGGCCACAGGGGTGTGTGTGGATCTGGGTTTGTCACCCCCTGCATGCTCTAGTAGTGGGAGGTGTGGGGTCCCGTTAAGAAAAGTGGGCGTGGTTAGGGTTGGGTACGCCCATAAGGGGCGTGGCATGTCGCAGGACGTGCCCACGAGGGGGTGGGACCAACTGGCCCCACCAATAGGGATGAAGCTGGGTTACAATGGGGCTTAAAACGGCCAAGGGCTCTTTAAGAGGGCGTGGCCACGCTTAGCCCCTCCCACTCAAGCCTCTCCACTTTGTAAGCTGCTCCTCACCATAGCCCCACCCCTGCTCGGTAGGCCACGCCTCTTTAATTAAGCCCTGCCCCCAGTGGAATGAATGGGGAGATATGGGGGAGGTGGAGCCATGTGGTGACCACGCCCCCTCATAAACCACGCCCCCCCCACTCGCTCTTAACTCCTGTTGAGCTGCTCCCTGCATCTGGCCTCCTATCGGACAACAGGGGCACGATAGCTCCACCCATGGGGCCACTCCCTCTCATCAGGCCCCGCCCTAGGACAAACCACGCCCCATTCTTAAAGCCACGCCCCCCCCCGGGCCCTTCCTGCCCCACATCACTTTGGTGCCTCCATCCCTCCCTGCTGCCTTCATCTCCCCTTGGTCCTTCCATCCCTCCCTGCTGCCTCCATCTCCCCTTGGTCCTTCCATCCCTCCCTGCTGCCTCCATCTCCCCTTGGTCCTTCCATCCCTCCCTGCTGCCTCCATCTCCCCTTGGTCCTTCCATCCCTCCCTGCTGCCTCCATCTCCCCTTGGTCCTTCCATCCCTCCCTGCTGCCTCCATCCCTCCCTGCTGCCTCCATCTCCCCTTGGTCCTTCCAACCCTCCCTGCTGCCTCCATCCATCTCCCCTTGGTCCTTCCATCCCTCCCTGCTGCCTCCATCCCTCCCTGCTGCCTCCATCCCTCCCTGCTGCCTCCATCTCCCCTTGGTCCTTCCATCCCTCCCTGCTGCCTCCATCTCCCCTTGGTCCTTCCATCCCTCCCTGCTGCCTCCATCCCTCCCTGCTGCCTCCATCTCCCCTTGGTCCTTCCAACCCTCCCTGCTGCCTCCATCCATCTCCCCTTGGTCCTTCCATCCCTCCCTGCTGCCTCCATCCCTCCCTGCTGCCTCCATCCCTCCCTGCTGCCTCCATCTCCCCTTGATCCTTCCATCCCTCCCTGCTGCCTCCATCCCTCCCTGCTGCCTCCATCCATCTCCCCTTGGTCCTTCCAACCCTCCCTGCTGCCACCACCTCTCCCCTAACGTCCCCCCTGGTATCCCCCAAGCTGTCCCCAACCCTCCCTGCTGCCACCACCTCTGCCTTAACATCCCCCTTGGAATCCTCCAAGCTGTCCCCAACCCTCCCTACCACTTCCACTCCTCCCTTAACGTCTCCTCTGGTATCCCCCTGATGTTCTCAAGCTGTCACCAACCTTCCCTGGTGTCCTCCTCCCTCCCTGCTGTCTCCATCCCTCCTTCCTGTCTCCATCTCCCCTCGGTCCTCCCACCCCTCCCTGCCACCTCCACTTCTCCCTTAATGTTCCCCCCACGGCGTCCCCCAAGCTGTCCCCATCCCTCCCTGGCATCCCCATCCCTCTCTGGCATCCCCAACCCTCCCTGGCATCTCCATCCCTCCTCCTGTTTCCATCCCCACTTCCTGTCTCCTTCTCCCCTCCCTGCCATCCCCACCCCTCCCTGCCGCCTTCCCCCCTCCCTCGACGTCCCCCCCCCCGGTATCCCCCCAGCCGTCCCCCAACCCTGCTCGGTCTCTCCCCTCCCCCCCCAGCGGCACTGCCATCATGCAGGACGGCAACACCCTGCGGAACAGCTACGGCTGCGACCTGGACTCGCTGGGCACGGGCGCCCGGATCGGGATGATGAGGACGGCCCGGGGGGACCTGCGCTACTTCATCAACGGCGCCGACCAGGGCGTGGCCTGCTCCGGGCTGCCCGCAGGTCCGCGCCGCCCCCGCGACACCTAGCGGCCGCCCCCGGAACTGCGGGGGGGGTGGCGGGGACCGAGATGGGCACCTGGGGGGCTGCGGGGACAGGGAGGTGGAGGTCGGGGATGAGGGGCTGGGAGGGGGACCTGGGGACATGGAGGGGGACACAGGGATGGGGACACAGGGATGGGGACTTGGGGACGTGGAGAGGGACACTGGGATGGGGACAGGGGGGCTAAGACACTGAGATGGGGACCTGGGGATGGGGACCTGGGGACATGGAGAGGGAGACTGGGATGGGGACCTGGGGATGGGGACTTGGGGATGGGGACATGGGGATGTGGAGAGGGACACTGGGATGGGGACAGGAGGACAAAGACACTGAGATGGGGACACAGAGATGGGGACCTGGGGATGGGGACATGGGGACAGGGAGAGGGACACTGGGATGGGGACAGGGGGACAAAGACACTGAGATGGGGACACAGAGATGGGGACATGGGGATGGGGACTTGAGAACATGGAGAGGGACACTGGGATGGGGACATGGGGATGGAGAGTTGGGGACATGGAGAGGGACACTGGGATGGGGACAGGGGGGCAAAGACACTGAGATGGGGACCTGGGGATGGGGACATGGGGACATGGAGAGGGACACTGGGATGGGGACAGGTGGACAAAGACACTGAGATGGGGTCTGGGGGATGGGGACTTGGGGATGTGGAGAGGGGCACTGGGATGGGGACAGGGGGACAAAGACACTGAGATGGGGACAGGGGGATGGGGACCTGGGGATAGGGACATGAGGGGGGATGACATTGGAATGGGGACATGGAGACACGGACGCAGGGATTGGGATGCTGGGATGGGGACGGGGATGTGAGGATGAGGCCATGGGGATGGGGACAGGGGGCCAGGGACACAGGGGTGTGGCCACGGTGAGGACGGCCCGGGGGGACCTGCGCTGCTTCCCCACCGGCACCGACCAGGGGTGGCCTGCTCCGGGTCGCTCCGCGCGCCGCCGGCGACACCTAGCGGCCGGCCGGGGAACTGCTGGGGGGGCGGCTGGGCCGCAGATGGGGACTTAAGAGGTTTGGGCTGGGGACTTGGGGACATGAGGATGGAGACATGGAGGAGGACACAGCGAGGAGGACATGGGAACAAGGAAACGGGTGGGGACACAGGGGTGGGGATATGGATGGGGACACAGGGATGGGGACACAGGGATGGGGATAGGGATGGGGATAGGGAAGGGGACACAGGGATGGGGACATGGAAAGGGACACAGGGATGGGGACGTGGAAGGGGACACAGGGATGGGGACGTGGAAAGGGACACAGGGATGGGGATATGGAAGGAGACACAAGGATGGGGATATGGATGGGGATAGGGAAGGGGACATGGGGATGGGGATAGGGATGGGGACACAGGGATGGGGACACAGGGATGGGGATAGGGAAGGGGACACGGGGATGGGGAGAGGGAAGGGGACACGGGGATGGGGATAGGGAAGGGGACACGGGGATGGGGACTTGGGGGCACAGAGGAGGCCTCAGGGGGCTGGACCCACTCATCCAGGAGCACACCGAGGGCCCTGGGGTCACTGTCCCCATCCCCCTCCCAGGATCCCAAGTGCCCCCTGGTGGTGTCCCCCAACCCCTCCTCTCCCTCTCGCTCCCCCCAGAGGTCTATGCCGTGGTCGATCTCTACGGGCAGTGCGTTCAGGTCTCCCTCACCGGCGCCACCTGCCCTGCCGACAACAGCCTGGCCCCACCGGGGGGGGCCGAGAAGAGCTGCCCCCTCCCCTCCCCGGGTAAGCCTGGCCACGCCCCCCTTCCGGCCACGCCCCTGTCTGCCCATGGCCACTTCCCTTCCACCTCCCACCCCCTTCAGGGTGAGTCCACCCCACCCCCCACTTCCTCCTACTCCCAGCAGCAGCCAATGGGGAGCTGCACAAGTCAGGGCCACGCCTGCTGTAGCCACACCCCCTCTTCGACCACGCCTATTGAGGCCACACTCCCCACCCCCTTCCCTCCCCATCAGACCTCACCTGCAGGGTCAAGTCCCTTCCTGCTCTCTGGCCAGTTGGGGGGGAGGTGCCACATATTGCCTAGGGCCACGCCCTCTTTGGCCACGCCCTCTTTGGCCATGGCCTCTTAGGCCACGCCTGTTAAGGCCACCATCCCCACCCCATCAGACCATGCCCTTAGCAGTCAAGTCCCCTCCCACCCAACCTCCCCCCTGCCATCTCCAGCCGATGGGTTGGGAGGTGGAGGTGCCACACCCTCTTTGGCCATGCCCCTGCTCGACCACGCCCTTTTAAAGCCACACCATAGCCCCCACCCTCCCCAGGGTCTAGCCAATGGGGTGTAGCATGGATGTGACACACCCCTAGGGACCACACCTATTTAAGTCATGTCTTCTTGGACCACACCCTGTTGGGCCACGCCCCTTTTGACCATGCCTTCATCAGTCAAATCCCCTCTCACCCTTTCCCATCTCCAGCCAATGGCCTGTGACCTGGAGTCACCACACCCCCTGCCTGGGGCCCCACCTACATTGGGCCACACCCCTTTTGATGTTCTGATGATTAAGCCACTCCCTCTTCCCCATCACACCCTTCAGAAGCCACACCCCATGGGGCAAATCCCTTCCCATCTCCAGCCGACGCCATCTTGAGGCACCACACCCCTGGGACCACACCTGCTCTTAGCCACGCCCCTTCTGACCACACCCCATCAAGCCATGCCCCTTTCACCCCCACCCTTCTCAGCCAAATCCCCTCCCACCCCCTCCCCTCTCCAGCCAATGTGGTGGTACTGCACCTCCCCCAGGACTCATACCTACATTAGGGCCACGCCTCTTCAGGACCCTGCCCGTGGAGGCCACGCCCCCCCTACCCCTTTTTGACCACTCCTTTTCATTCCCCAGCTCCCCCCGGGCCCTGCCAACGCTTCCATGGTCGCTGTGGGCAGAATGTGGCCCTGGGGGCGGAGGGGCTGGGGGCAGCTCGGGTGGCAGGGTACTGCCACGGCCTGGTCTTCAGCCGCTCCCACCTCCGCCCCGGGGAGCTCTTTGAGGTGGGTGGTGCCGTCGGGGGACACGCCCCCGGAGGGGCGGGGTCAGTGGGAGGGCTGGGGGTGTGGGGTGGGGATCAGACACCTTCCCTGCATGGCCTAATAGTGGGAGGCCTGGGGTTCCTTTGAGAGAAATGGGTTACAAAGGGCTCAATGAAGCTGAATGGGAGCAGAGGCCCTTTAAGAGGGTGTGGCCATGCTTAGCCACTCCTACCCCAACCCCTCCCTTTAGGAAGCCCCTCCCCTTCCAAGCTCCGCATCACTCACAAGGCCATGCTTCCCTAATTTGGCCCTGCCCTATGGAAATGAATGCTGAGGAGCTGGGGAGGGTGGAGCCATGTGGTGGCCACGCCCCCCACGGAAGCCACGCCCCCAACCATTATACCGCTCCCCAGCCACGCCCCCTTTTAAAAGCCATGCCCCCTTTCCAGGGCCCTTAGAGCCCCCATTGAGATCCCTGGGACTTGGCTTTTATAGGGCTCTTGAGGTGGCATGGCCCCTCCCACCGGGGGGCGGAGCCTCATGGGACCATGCTCACAATCATCATAGGCCACGCCCCTTTGGGCGAGCCACGCCCCCTAGGCCTCTATCCCCACACCTCCCCCCCCCGGGTTCAATGTAACCCTTTGTAACTCCCTTGCTAAGGGCCCATTGGAGCAGGGTAGGTCCTCCCACCAGGGACGGTGGGGAGGAGCCACCTGGGGCCACACCCATTGCCCAGACCACACCCCTCTTTGCAGGCCACGCCTTTTAGAACAAGCCCCACCCCTTTTGGCCATCTCTTTCCCTCTCTCACTTTGACCTTTCCCTGCCCAGGTGCGGATCGAGGCCCTGGATGAGCGCTGGGCAGGGTCTGTCCGCTTGGGGTTAACTTCTCTGCCCCCTGGGCAGGGCCCCCCGGGGCCCCCAGCCCTCCCAGCTTCCTTACTGGACCTCCCAGCACCTCCCAGCTGGGTGGTGGCCGGGGCTGAGGTGCGCAGGAACGGAGCCATCACACGCCACAACTACGGCGTCTCGCTCGACCGCCTGGCGGTCAGTCTGGGGGGGGTGTCCTGGAGGGGGCTCTAGGGGGACTCGAGGGGTCCAGGGGGTCTTGAGTTGGGGCCTGCAGTGGTTTTGAGTGGGTAGGAGGGGGTCTGCGGTGGTCCTGAGGGGGCTCTGGGGGTTTGAGGGGGGCTTGAGGGGACCTTATGGCTCCTAAGGGTCACTTAAGTTGGGTTTTGAGGGGGTAGAAGGGGGTCCAAAGGGGGCTTGAGCGGTCCTTGGGGCTCCTAAGAGGGTCCAGGGGGGTCTTGAGCTGGGTTTTGAGGTGGTAGAAGGGGGTCTGAGGGGGTTCTGAGGATGTGAGGGGGCCTTGGGGCTCTTGAGTTGGGTTTTGAGAGGGTAGGAGGGGGTCTGAGGGGGTTCTGGGGATGTGAGGGGACCTTGGGGCTCTTGAGTTGGGTTTTGAGGGGGTAGGAGGGGGTCTGAGTGAGCTATGGGAGTCTGGAGGGGCCCTGAGGGGACCTTGGGGGTCCTGAGAAGTTGTTGGAGGGGTTCTCAGGAGGTTCTGGGGGCTCTATGGGGGTCTAGAGGGGACTTGGGGAGTCCTTGTGGGGTCTTGGGGGTCTGGAGGGGTCCTGGGGGAGGGTCTTGGGTGGTTCCCAGAGGTTCAAGGAGCTCTGAGAAGGTTCTTGGGGAGGTCTTGAGAGAGTCTTAGAGGGGGGGAGCAATCTGGGGGAGTTTGGGGGTCCAAACTTTGGGGTGAGGGTGGGAGGGTCACTAATTATTGAGAGGGGTCCCTGAGGGGTCTCCCACCCCCCAAACCTCAGGTTGGGAACCGCCTGGGGGTGAGGAGGGGCCCTGACGACTCCATGCACTTGGTGGTGGATGGAGAGGACATGGGACCAGCAGCCACGGGCGTGGCCAAGGTACCTTCCCCGCTCTGACGTCATCAGTGACATCTAATCCCCCCTCTGACATCATCAGTGACATCTGCTCCCCCCCCATGTCACCCCCTGAGCCCCCTCCCCATTGGGGTGTCACCTCCCTGGGGGTGGCCCCAGCTTGGTGTCAGCCGAGGGTGGGGGAAGGAAGGGGGTTGTGAGGTCATTTCTGGGACAGGAAGTGATGTCATCAGGCTGGGAGTGATGTCATCGGGGTCGTGGGGGAGGTTGTGGAGGGGATTTGGGATGTTTTTGGGCTGGAGAGCGGTGTGGGGGGGATCTGTGAGGTCACTTCCTGTCTGGGTGGGACATAAAAATGACCTCAGAGAGCTCTTCGATGCCACTTCCTGGCTGGATGATGTCATTTCCTGTCTGGGTGATGTCACTCCCTGGCTGGATGATGTCACTTCCTGTCTGAGTGATGTCATGTCCTGGCTGGATGATGTCACGTCCTGGCTGGATGATGTCACGTCCTGGCTGGGTCATGTCACGTCCTGGCTGGGTGATGTCCCTTCCTGTCTGGGAAGGACATAGAAGCAATCTCTGAGAGCTCTCTGGCTTCACTTCCTGTCCCAAAACCCACCTCCCTTTTCTCTGACTTCACTTTCTGTCTCCCTGACCTCATTTCATCTCTCTGACTTCACTTCTGGTCTCTCTGACGTCACTTCCTGCCTGCAGAACGCCTTCGTGGCGCTGGACCTGTACGGGAGGGTCACCGCCGTCTCCATTGTCAGCGCTGGAGGGGGGGCGGGGCACGAAGGGGGCGGGGCCAGCCCTGCCCCTTCCCCTAGCCCCTCCCCTACTCCCAGCCCCTCCCCCACCACTGGGAGCCCTCCCACAGTGAGTGACTGGGAGGGGATGGGAGGGGAACCAGGGGGGACTGGGAAGGACTGGGAGGGGATCGGAAGAGACTAGGGAGGGGACTGGGAGGGAGAGGAAGGGAACTGGAGGGACTGGGAGGGGACTGGGGGCACTGGGAGGGACTGGGAGGGACAGGAAGGGAACTGGAGGGACTGGGAGGGGACTGGGGGCACTGGGAGGGACTGGGAGGGACAGGAAGGGAACTGGAGGGACTGGGAGGGGACTGGGGGCACTGGGAGGGACTGGGAGGGACAGGAAGGGAACTGGAGGGACTGGGAGGGGACTGGGGGCACTGGGAGGGACTGGAAGGGAACTGGAGGGACTGGGAGGGGACTGGGGGCACTGGGAGGGACTGCAAGGGACAGGAAGGGAACTGGAGGGACTGGGAGGGGACTGGGGGCACTGGGAGGGACTGGGAGGGACAGGAACTGGAGGGACTGGGAGGGGACTGGGGGCACTGAGAGGGACTGGGAGGGACAGGAAGGGAACTGGAGAGACTGGGAGGGGACTGGGGGCACTGGGACGGGACTGGGAGGGACAGGAAGGAAACTGGAGGGACTGGGAGGGGACTGGGGGCACTGGGAGGGACAGGAAGGGGACTGGGGACACTTGGAGGGAGCTGGGAAGTAAGTGGGAGAGCTCCATCCCTCCCTTACCTGCTTCTCACCAACTTGGCCTCCCTTCTCTCTTGCCCCTTTGGACCTCCTCCACTCCTCAACCCTTTGAGCTTTTGACAGCTGGGGGAGGTTCCGCCTCTTGACCTTTGACCCCTTGACCTTTGACCCCTCCAGGCCCCTCCCACCTTCCTGGGCTGCCACGGGAAGAACATTTTGCTGTCCAACGGGAACCGGACGGCCACGCGGGTGGCCAGCTACAACCAGGGGCTGGTGCTAGTGGGGGCAGCCCCTCCCCCCCGGGCCGCCTCTTCCAGGTGCCTGATTGGTGGAGAGGGAGGGGGAGAGGGGGAGGTGAAGGGTGAGGGGAGGGGCGGCCAATGGCAGAGCTCGAAGCCTTGAGGGAGGTGTAGGGTGATGGGGTGGGGCCAGGAGAGCGTGGGAAGGGGGGCAAGGGGGGAGCCAATGGGAGGCTGGGTGTGTTGGGGATGTCATAAGGGGTGGCCAATGGGAGGCTGGGGGTGTTGGTGATGTCATAAGGGGTGGCCAATGGGAGGCTGGGGGTGTTGGTGATGTCATAATGGGTGGCCAGTGGGAGAGTGGGTGTGTTGGGGATGTTATAAGGGGTGGCCAATGGGAGTTTGGGGCCTCTTAAACCTCTCTGCCCTCACTTCCTGCCCACTGATGTCACTTCCTGTCAGGAGAAGCAGCCATTATGGTCCGTTAGGGCCTCTCTGCCCTGTCTGCTCGCTCTCACTTCCTCTCTGTCCTCACTTCCTCTCTGGCCAGGGCATGGATTTGCCCTTTTAGGGCCTCGCTGCCCTCACTTCCTGCCCATTGACCTCACTTCCTGTCAGGAGCAGCAGCGATTGTGCTCTCTTAGATCTCTCTGCCCTCATTTCCTGTCTGACGTCACTTCCTGTCCGGCCAGGGCATGGAATTTGCCCTTTTAGAGCCTCTCCACCCTCACTTCCTGGTATGCTGACGTCACTTCCTGTCTGGCCGGGGCACAGAACTGGCTCTGGTTGACGCCTCTCTGACGTCACTTCCTGTCAGGCCAGGGCACAGAACTGGCTCTGGTTTAGCTCTCTCTGACATCACTTCCTGTTTGGCCAGGGCATGGAATTGGCTCTGGTTAGACCTCTCTGACATCACTTCCTGTCTGGCCAGGGCACAGAACTGGCTCTGGTTGAGGCCTCTCTGACGTCACTTCCTGTCAGCCCGGGGCCCTGGCTTTGCCCTGCTGCAGCCCTCACTTCCTGCCCGCGTGGCCCTGGCTTCCTGTCTGACGTCACTTCCTGCCCCCCCCCCCCCCTCCCCCAGGTGCAGATCGATTCCCTCAACCCGCAGTGGAGCTCCTCCCTGGCGCTGGGGGTGACCGCGGCGCCCCCCGGCCGCTGCCCCCTGCCCGCCTGCGCCGCCGGCCCTCAAGCGCTCCACCTGGACCCTGCAGCGCCAGAGCGTCTTCCACAACGGCAGGAAGGTACAGCTGGCCTCGGGGGGGGACACACACCCCCCAAACCTTGCCTCCCCACCTCCAGGACCCCACCCCCCAACCCTATCCTCGAGCCTAGGCACCCCCCCTTCCCACCCCCCCACGCCCCCAACCTCCCCTCCCCAAAACTCCCTGCCCACAGCTGCAGCAAAAGCAAAGCAGAGCTGGGGAGAGGGCACTCCAAAATTGTACCCTCCCACCCCCACCTCCCAAAATGTAGCGCCCTCCCTCCCCCCCCAAAATCTAGGATCCCTCCCCAAAATTCAGGACCCCCAAACGAATGTAGGAACTTCCCCCCTCCCCCCCCCCGAAA
>NW_027143769.1:0-48983 GCF_026170545.1 Melanerpes formicivorus
AGCCCAGCTCCAGTTCAAGCCCAGCCCCAGACCTGCCCCTGCCCCGGCCCCAGCCCCGGCCCCAGACTCGGCCCCAGCTCAGCCCCAGGCCTAGCCCTGTGCCAGCCTGTGGTGGGTTTGGAAGGGTAAGGCTAAGAAGCCTGCTCCCTTCCCCCTTGTAAGGTAAAAGGGAAAAAAAATTGAAGGGAAAGGGAAAAAAAAAACTCACAAGCTGAATTAGCAAAGCAGTGGAGCTATATTTACAAAGCAACGTAGGGTTTGCAGGGGAATATTTACAAATTTACAATATCTACAATATATACAAAGATATACAACAGAGTAACACAGAAATGAGAGTAACCCCCCCTCTGCCAGAGGGGGTTCCCCACCTCCGCTCTCCCCTCTCTTTCCCCCCTTTCCCCAGAATGGGATAGAAAGAGAAAGAAAAGAGAGGAAAAAAAAGTTAGAAGCAGTTTGTGTTAATTGGAAGGGAGTTAATATACCGGCCTTTATCTGTCTTCAAGGCCGAGGCCTTGGCAGAAAGCCCAGCACAGGCAGAGCTGCTGCACGAAGAAAAGGCGGAAGCAAGACTGAAGATAGGGTGCTGGAGTGCCCAGGATAGTCCCAGCTCACTCCCAGTTCAGAAGGTGCTTCCTCCCACTTTACCAATGAAATAGTTTAGATTATTCCTTCCGTTTACCAACTTCCGTCCACCATATTCCCTTTCTTAAGGGGGCAACGTCAACCGGCCACACAGCCCTAACCCCGCCCAGCCCCGGTCCCAGCCCAGCCCAAGCCCTGGCCCAGCCCCAGCCCAAACCCCATCCTTGCCCCCACCCCAGCCCTAGCCCTGCCCCAGTCCCAGCCCCAGCCCAGCCCAAGCCCTGGCCCAGCCCCAGCCCAAACCCCATCCTTGCCCCCACCCCAGCCCTAGCCCTGCCCCAGTCCCAGCCACAGCCCTGCCTCAGCCCTGCACCGAACCCAACCTCAGCCCGGCACCAGCCCTGTCCCCAGCCCCAGCCCTAGCCCAGCCGTGCCCTCAGCCCCAGCCCCAGCCCCAGCCCCACCCTCGGCCGCAGCCCAGCCCCTGTCCCAGCCCTGCCCTGGCCCACCACAGCCTCAGCCCTGCCCCAGCCCTGCCACAGACCCAGCCCCAGCCCCAGCCCCAGCCCCAGCCTTGCCCCAGCCTCAGTCCTGCCCCAGCCCCGGCCCCAGCCCCCAGCCCCAGCCCTGCCCCCAACCCAGCCCCAGCCATGCACCCAGTCCAGACCTGCCCCCAGCCCCAGTCCAAGGCCCAGCCTCCAGCCTACTCCAGCCCCAGCCCCGGCCCCAACCTCAGTCCCAGCCCTGCCTCAGGCCCCAGCCCGTGCTCCCAGCCCAGCCCCAGCCCTGCGTCAGCCCTGCCCCAGCCCTAGTCCCCAGCCCTAGTCCCCAGCCCACCCCCCAGCACATCACCAGCACAGCCCCAGCACTAGACCCAGCCCAGTCCTAGCCCCAGCCCAGCCCCTGCCCTGGACCCAGCCCTAGCCCCAACCCAGCCTCATCCCCAGCCCAGGCCCAGCCCTGCCCCGGCCCCAGCCCCAGCCCCAGCCCCAGCCTAGCCCCACTCACGGCCCCATCCCCGGCCCCAGCCCAGCCCAGCCCTGCCCCAGCCCTGCCCCAGCCCTAGTCCCCAGCCCTAGTCCCCAGCCCACCCCCAGCACATCACCAGCACAGCCCCAGCACTAGACCCAGCCCAGTCCTAGCCCCAGCCCAGCCCCTGCCCTGGACCCAGCCCTAGCCCCAACCCAGCCTCATCCCCTGCCCCGGCCCCAGCCCCAGCCCCAGCCCCAGCCCCAGCCCTGCCCCAGCCCCAGCCCCAGCCCTGCCCCAGCCCAGCCACAGCCACAGCCCAGCCCCAGCCCTGGATCCAGCCCCAGTCGCAGCCCCGGCCCCAGCCCAGCCCTAGCCCAGCCTCAGACCCACCCTCAGCCCCAGCCCAGCTCCAGCCCCAGCCCCAGCCACAGCCCTGGACCCAGCCCCAGCCCAGCCCCAGCCCCAGCCCTGCCCTAGCCCAGCCCCAGCCCTGGACCAAGCCCCACCCCTGAGCCAAACCCAGCCCCAGCCTGGCCCCAGCCCCAGCCCTAGCTCCTCCCTAGCCCTGTCCCCAGCCTCGGCCCGTGCCCCTGCCCCAGTCCCAGTCCTGCCCCATCCCAGGCCCCAGCCCCAACCCTGCCCCCAGCCCAGCCACAGACCCAGCCTGGCCCCAGCCCTGTCCCAAGCCCCAGTCACAGCCCAACCCCAGGGCCCAGCCGCAGCCTAGCCCCAGCCCTGCCCCAGCCCCAGCCCCAGGCCTGACCTCAGCCGTGCCCCATCCCTGGCTCCTGCCCCAACCCTGGCTCCAGCCCCAGCCCCAGCCCTGCCCAAGCCTTGGTTCCAGCCCCAGCCCCAGCCCTGCGCCAACCCAGCCCCAGCCCAAGGCCCAGCCTCAAGCCTAGTCCTGCCCGAGCCCTGGTCCCAATCCAGCCCCAGCCCTACCCCTACCTCAGCCCCAGCCCCAGCCCCACCCTCGCCACCAGCCCAGCCCCAGCCCCAACCTTGGCCCCAGCCCAGCCCCAGTTCCAGCCCTGCCCCAGCCCTGCCCCTGCCCCGGTCCCAGCCCCCGGCCCCAGACTCGGCCCCAGCCCAGCCCCAGGTCTAGCCCTGTGCCAGCCCTACCCCAGCCCAGCCCCGTGTCCCAGCCCAGCCCAAGCCCTGGCCCAGCCCCAGCCCAAACCCCATCCTTGCCCCCAGCCCAGCCCTAGCCCTGCCCCAGTCCCAGCCCCAGCCCAGCCCCAGCCCTGGACCCAGCCCCAGCCCCACCCCAGCCTCATCCCCAGCCCATGCCCAGCCCTGCCCAGCCCCGCCCAGCCCCAGCCCTGCACCGAACCCTACCCCAGCCCCGGCCCAGCCCTGTCCCCAGCCCCGGCCCCTTCCCCAGCCCCAGTCCTAGCCCAGCCCTGCCCTCAGCCCCAGCCCAGCCCCTATCCCAGCCCTGCCCCGGCCCTGGACCCAGCCCCAGCCCAGCCCCAGCCACAGCCCCAGCCCAGCCCCAGCCCCAGTGCAGCCCCAGCCCTGGACCCAGCCCCAGTCGCAGCCCCCGGCCCCACCCTCAGCCCAGCCCAGCTCCAGCCACAGCCCAGCCAAAGCCCTGGATCCAGCCCCAGTCGCAGCCCCGGCCCCAGCCCAGCCCCTAGCCCAGCCCCAGCCCCACCCTCAGCCCCAGCCCAGCTCCAGCCACAGCCCAGCCACAGCCCTGTCCCCAGCCCCAGCCCAGCCCCAGCCCCAGCCCTGCCCTATCCCAGCCCCAGCCCTGGACCAAGCCCCTCCCCTGAGCCGAACCCAGCCCCAGCCTGGGCCCAGCCCCAGCCCTAGCTCCAGCCCTAGCCCTGTCCCCAGCCTCGGCCCGTGCCCCTGCCCCAGTCCCAGTCCTGCCCCATCCCAGGCCCCAGCCCCCAGCCCTGCCCCCAGCCCAGCCACAGACCCAGCCTGGCCCCAGCCCTGTCCCCAGCCCCAGCCACAGCCCAGCCCCAGGCCCAGCCGCAGCCTAGCCCCCAGCCCTGCCCCAGCCCCAGCCCCAGGCCTGACCTCAGCCATGCCCCATCCCTGGCTCCTGCCCCCAACCCTGGCTCCAGCCCCAGCCCCAGCCCTGCCCAAGCCTTGGTTCCAGCCCCAGCCCCCAGCCCTGCGCCAACCCAGCCCCAGCCCACGGCCCAGCCTCAAGCCTAGTCCTGCCCCAGCCCTGGTCCCAATCCAGCCCCAGCCCTACCCCTACCTCAGCCTTAGCCCCAGCCCTGTCCGCAGCCCCAGCCCCAGCCCCAGCCCCAACCTTGGCCCCAGCCCAGCCCCAGTTCCAGCCCTGCCCCAGCCCTGCCCCTGCCCTGGCCCCAGCCCCGGCCCCAGACTCGGCCCCAGCCCAGCCCCAGGTCTAGCCCTGTGCCAGCCCTACCTCAGCCCAGCCCCGGTCCCAGCCCAGCCCAAGCCCTGGCCCAGCCCCAGCCCAAACGCCATCCTTGCCCCAGCCCAGCCCTAGCCCTGCCCCAGTCCCAGCCCCAGCCCAGCCCCAGCCCTGGACCCAGCCCCAGCCCAGGACCCACCCCCAGCCCCACCCCAGCCTCATCCCCAGCCCATGCCCAGCCCCTGCCCAGCCCCGCCCAGCCCCAGCCCTGCACCGAACCCAATCCCAGCCCGGCCCCAGCCCTGTCCCCAGCCCCGGCCCCTTCCCCAGCCCCAGTCCTAGCCCAGCCCTGCTCTCAGCCCCAGCCCCAGCCCCAGCCCCAGCCCCACCCTCAGCCCCAGCCCAAGCCCCAGCCACAGCCCCAGCCCAGCCCCAGCCCCAGCGCAGCCCCAGCCCTGGACCCAGCAACAGTCGCAGCCCCGGCCCCACCCTCAGCCCAGCCCAGCTCCAGCCACAGCCCAGCCACAGCCCTGGATCCAGCCCCAGTCGCAGCCCCCGGCCCCAGCCCAGCCCTAGCCCAGCCCCAGCCCCACCCTCAGCCCCAGCCCAGCTCCAGCCACAGCCCTGTCCCCCAGCCCCAGCCCAGCCCCAGCCCCAGCCCTGCCCTAGCCCAGCCCCAGCCCTGCACCAAGCCCCTCCCCTGAGCTGAACCCAGCCCCAGCCTGGCCCCAGCCCCAGCCCTAGCTCCAGCCCTAGCCCTGTCCCCAGCCTCGGCCCGTGCCCCTGCCCCAGTCCCAGTCCTGCCCCATCCCAGGCCCCAGCCCCAGCCCTGCCCCCAGCCCAGCCACAGACCCAGCCTGGCCCCAGCCCTGTCCCGAGCCCCAGCCACAGCCCAGCCCCAGGCCCAGCCGCAGCCTAGCCCCAGCCCTGCCCCAGCCCCAGCCCCAGGCCTGACCTCAGCCGTGCCCCATCCCTGGCTCCTGCCCCCAACCCTGGCTCCAGCCCCAGCCCCAGCCCTGCCCAAGCCTTGGTTCCAGCCCCAGCCCCAGCCCTGCGCCAACCCAGCCCCAGCCCAAGGCCCAGCCTCAAGCCTAGTCCTGCCCCAGCCCTGGTCCCAATCCAGCCGCAGCCCTACCCCCACCTCAGCCCTAGCCCCAGCCACTAGCCCCGCCTGTCCGCAGCCCCAGCCCCAGCCCAGCCCCACCCTCTCCACCAGCCCAGCCCCAGCCCCAAACTTGGCCCCAGCCCAGCCCCAGTTCCAGCCCTGCCCCAGCCCTGCCCCTGCCCCGGCCCCGCCCCTGCCCCGGCCCCAGCCCCGGCCCCAGACTCGGCCCCAGCCCAGCCCCAGGTCTAGCCCTGTGCCAGCCCTACCCCAGCCCAGGCCCCGGTCCCCAGCCCAGCCCAAGCCCTGGCCCAGCCCCAGCCCAAACCCCATCCTTGCCCCAGCCCAGCCCTAGCCCTGCCCCAGTCCCAGCCCCAGCCAGCCCCAGCCCTGGACCCAGCCCCAGCCCCACCCCAGCCTCATCCCCCAGCCCAGGCCCAGCCCTGCCCAGCCCCCGCCCAGCCCCCAACCCTGCACCGAACGCAACCCCAGCCCGGCCACAGCGCTCTCCCCAGCCCCGGCCCCCTTCCCCAGCCCCAGTCCTAGCCTAGCCCTGCCCTCAGCCCCAGCCCCAGCCCCAGCCCCAGCCCCACCCTCAGCCCCACCCCAGCCCCAGCCCCAGCCCTGCCCTAGCCCAGCCCCAGCCCTGGACCAAGCCCCACCCCTGAGCCCAACCCAGCCCCAGCCTGGCCCCAGCCCTGCCCTAGCTCCAGCCCTAGCCCTGTCCCCAGCCTCGGCCCGTGCCCCTGCCCCAGTCCCAGTCCTGCCCCATCCCAGCCCCCAGCCCCTGCCCTGCCCTCAGCCCAGCCCCAGACCCAGCCTGGCCCCAGCTCTGTCCCCAGGCCCAGCCCCAGGCACAGCCCCAGCCGCAGCCCCAGCCCTGCCCCAGCCGCAGCCCCAGGCCTGACCTCAGCCCTGCCCCAGCCCTGGCTCCTGCCCCAACCCTGGCTCCAGCCCCAGCCCAACCCTCGCCACCAGCCCGGGCCCCAGCCCCAACCTTGGCCCCAGCCCAGCCCCAGTTCCAGCCCTGCCCCAGCCCTGCCCCAGCCCCGGCCCCAGACTCGGCCCTAGCCCAGCCCCAGGCCTAGCCCTGTGCCAGCCCTACCCCAGCCCAGCCCCGGTCCCCCCCCAGCCCAAACCCTGGCCCAGCCCCAGCCCGAACCCCATCCTTGCCCCCAGCCCAGCGTTAGCCCGCCCCCAGTCCCAGCCCTGCCCCAGTCTCAGCCCCAGCCCAGCCCCAGCCCTGGACCCAGCAGCCCCAGCCCCACCCCAGCCTCATGCCCAGCCCAGGCCCAGCACTGCCCCAGCCCCAGCCCCAGCCCCACCCCTGGACCCATCCCCGGTCCTAGCCCAGCCGTAGCCCAGCCCTGTCCCAGACCCCGCCCTGCCCAGCCCCAGCCCGGCCGCGGCCCTGCCCCAGCCTGGCCCCAGCCCTAGCCCCAGCCCCAGGCCCATCCCAGCCCCCAGCCCCAGCCCTGCCCTCAGCCCAGCCCTGTCCCCAGCCTGGGCCCCAGCCCTGTCCCCAGCCCCAGGCCCAGCCCCAGGCCTGACCTCAGCCCTGCCCCAGCCCTAGCTCCTGCCCCAACCCTGGCTCCAGCCCCAGCCCCACCCTCGCCACCAGCCCAGCCCCAGCCCAAACCCCATCCTTGCCCCAGCCCAGCCCTAGCCCTGCCCCAGTCCCAGCCCCAGCCCAGCCCCAGCCCTGGACCCAGCCCCAGCCCCACCCCAGCCCCATCCCCAGCCCGGGCCCCAGCCCTGTCCCCAGCCCCGGCCCCCTTCCCCAGCCCCAGTCCTAGCCCAGCCCTGCCCTCAGCCCCAGCCCCAGCCCCAGCCCCACCCTCAGCCCCGGCCCCACCCTCAGCCCAGCCCAGCTCCAGCCACAGCCCAGCAACAGCCCTGGATCCAGCCCCAGTCGCAGCCCCGGCCCCAGCCCAGCCCTAGCCCAGCCCCAGCCCCACCCTCAGCCCCAGCCCAGCTCCAGCCACAGCCCAGCCACAGCCCTGTCCCCAGCCCCAGCCCAGCCCCAGCCCCAGCCCTGCCCTAGCCCAGCCCAGCCCTGCACCAAGCCCCTCCTCTGAGCCGAACCCAGCCCCAGCCTGGCCCCAGCCCCAGCCCTAGCTCCAGCCCTAGCCCTGTCCCCAGCCTCGGCCCGTGCCCCTGCCCCAGTCCCAGTCCTGCCCCATCCCAGGCCCCAGCCCCAGCCCTGCCCCCAGCCCAGCCACAGACCCAGCCTGGCCCAGCCCTGTCCCCAGCCCCAGCCACAGCCCAGCCCCAGGCCCAGCCCCAGGCCTGACCTCAGCCGTGCCCCAGCCCTGGCTCCTGCCCCAACCCTGGCTCCAGCCCCAGCCCCAGCCCTGCCCAAGCCTTGGTTCCAGCCCCAGCCCCAGCCCTGCGCCAACCCAGCCCCAGACCAAGGCCCAGCCTCAAGCCTAGTCCTGCCCCAGCCCTGGTCCCAATCCAGCCCCAGCCCTACCCCTACCTCAGCCCTAGCCCCAGCCCTGTCCGCAGCCCCAGCCCCAGCCCCAGCCCCAGCCCCACCCTCTCCACCAGCCCAGCCCCAGCCCCAAACTTGGCCCCAGCCCAGCCCCAGTTCCAGCCCTGCCCCAGCCCTGCCCCAGCCCCGGCCCCAGACTCGGCCCCAGCCCAGCCCCAGGTCTAGCCCTGTGCCAGCCCAACCCCAGCCCAGCCCCGGTCCCAGCCCATCCCAAGCCCTGGCCCAGACCCAGCCCAAACCCCATCCTTGCCCCCAGCCCAGCCCTAGCCCTGCCCCAGTCCCAGCCCCAGCCCAGCCCCAGCCCTGGACCCAGCCCCAGCCCCACCCCAGCCTCATCCCCAGCCCCGGCCCAGCCCTGCCCAGCCCCGCCCAGCCCCAGCCCAGCACCGATCGCAACCCCAGCGCGGCCCCAGCCCTCTCCCCAGCCCCGGCCCCTTCCCCAGCCCCAGTCCTAGCCTAGCCCTGCCCTCAGCCCCAGCCCAAGCCCCAGCCCCAGCCCCACCCTCAGCCCCAGCCCAGCCCCTGTCCCAGCCCTGCCCCGGCCCAGTCCCAGCCCCAGCCCAGCCCCTGCCCTGGACCCAGCCCCAGCCCAGCCCAGCCACAGCCCCAGCCCAGCCCCAGCCCAGCCCCAGCCCAGCGCAGCCCCAGCCCTGGACCCAGCCCCAGTCGCAGCCCCGGCCCCACCCTCAGCCCAGCCCAGCTCCAGCCACAGCCCAGCCACAGCCCTGGACCCAGCCCCAGCCCAGCCCCAGCCCCAGCCCTGCCCTAGCCCAGCCTCAGCCCTGGACCAAGCCCCACCCCTGAGCCCAACCCAGCCCCAGCCTGGCCCCAGCCATGCCCCTAGCTCCAGCCCTAGCCCTGTCCCCAGCCTCGGCCCGTGCCCCTGCCCCAGTCCCAGTCCTGCCCCATCCCAGCCCCCAGCCCCTGCCCTGCCCTCAGCCCAGACCCAGACCCAGCCTGACCCCAGCCCTGTCCCCCAGCCCCAGCCCCATCCCAGCCCCAAGCCCCAGCCCTGCCCTCAGCCCAGCCCCAGACCCAGCCTGGCCCCAGCCCTGTCCCCAGCCCCAGCCCCAGCCCCAGGCCCAGCCCCAGCCCCAGCCCCAGCCCTGCCCCAGCCGCAGCCCCAGGCCTTACCTCAGCCCTGCCCCAGCCCTGGCTCCTGCCCCAACCCTGGCTCCAGCCCCAGCCCCACCCTCGCCACCAGCCCGGCCCCAGCCCCAACCTTGGCCCCAGCCCAGCCCCAATTCCAGCCCTGCCCCAGCCCTGCCCCAGCCCCGGCCCCAGACTCAGCCCTACCCCAGCCCAGCCCCGGTCCCCCCCCAGCCCAAACCCTGGCCCAGCCCCAGCCCAAACCCCATCCTTGCCCCCAGCCCAGCGTTAGCCCGGCCCCAGTCCCAGCCCTGCCCCAGTCTCAGCCCCAGCCCAGACCCAGCCTTGGACCCAGCCCCAGCCCCACCCCAGCCTCATGCCCAGCCCAGGCCCAGCACTGCCCCAGCCCCAGCCCCAGCCCCACCTCCGGACCCATCCCCGGTCCTAGCCCAGCCGTAGCCCAGCCCTGTCCCAGACCCCGCCCTGCCCAGCCCCAGCCCGGGCCGCGGCCCTGCCCCAGCCTGGCCCCAGCCCTAGCCCCAGCCCCAGGCCCATCCCAGCCCCCAGCCCCAGCCCTGCCCTCAGCCCAGCCCTGTCCCCAGCCCCAGGCCCAGCCCCAGCCCCAGCCCCAGCCCCAGCCCGGCCCCAGCCGCAGCCCCAGCCCTGACCTCAGCCCTGCCTCAGCCCTAGCTCCTGCCCCAACCCTGGCTCCAGCCCCAGCCCCACCCTCGCCACCAGCCCAGCCCCAGCCCAAACCCCATCCTTGCCCCAGCCCAGCCCTGGCCCTGCCCCAAGTCCCAGCCCCAGCCCAGCCCAGCCCTGGACACAGCCCCAGCCCCACCCCAGCCTCATCCCCAGCCCATGCCCAGCCCTGCCCAGCCCCGCCCAGCCCCAACCCTGCACCGAACCCAACCCCAGCCCGGCCCCAGCCCTGTCCCCAGCCCCGGCCCCTTCCCCAGCCCCAGTCCTAGCCCAGCCCTGCCCTCAGCCGCAGCCCCAGCCCCCAGCCCCAGCCCCACCCTCAGCCCCAGCCACAGCCCCAGCCCAGCCCCAGCCCCAGCCCCAGCACAGCCCCAGCCCTGGACCCAGCCCTAGTCGCAGCCTCGGCCCCCCCCTCAGCCCAGCCCAGCTCCAGCCACAGCCCAGCCACAGCCCTGGATCCAGCCCCAGTCACAGCCCCGGCCCCAGCCCAGCCCTAGCCCAGCCCCAGCCCCACCCTCAGCCCCAGCCCCAGCCCCAGCCCCACCCTCAGCCCCAGCCACAGCCCCAGCCCAGCCCCAGCCCCAGCCCCACCCTCAGCCCCAGCCCAGCCCCAGCCCCAGCCCTGGACCCAGCCGCAAGTCGCAGCCCCGGCCCCACCCTCAGCCCCAGCCCAGCTCCAGCCACAGCCCAGCCACAGCCCTGTCCCCAG
This sequence comes from Melanerpes formicivorus, assembly GCF_026170545.1. Lineage (NCBI taxonomy): Eukaryota > Metazoa > Chordata > Aves > Piciformes > Picidae > Melanerpes > Melanerpes formicivorus. The sequence continues at coordinate 9,992 of NW_027143769.1, forward strand.
CCCCAGCCCAGCCCCAGCCCCAGCCCTGCCCTAGCCCAGCCCAGCCCTGGACCAAGCCCCTCCCCTGAGCCCAACCCAGCCCCAGCCTGGCCCCAGCCCCAGCCCTAGCTCCAGCCCTAGCCCTGTCCCCAGCCTCGGCCCGTGCCCCTGCCCCAGTCCCAGTCCTGCCCCATCCCAGGCCCCAGCCCCAGCCCTGCCCCCAGCCCAGCCACAGACCCAGCCTGGCCCCCAGCCCTGTCCCCAGCCCCAGCCACAGCCCAGCCCCAGGCCCAGCCCCAGGCCTGACCTCAGCCGTGCCCCAGCCCTGGCTCCTGCCCCAACCCTGGCTCCAGCCCCAGCCCCAGCCCTGCCCAAGCCTTGGTTCCAGCCCCAGCCCCAGCCCTGCGCCAACCCAGCCCCAGACCAAGGCCCAGCCTCAAGCCTAGTCCTGCCCCAGCCCTGGTCCCAATCCAGCCCCAGCCCTACCCCTACCTCAGCCCTAGCCCCAGCCATGTCCGCAGCCCCAGCCCCAGCCCCAGCCCCACCCTCTCCACCAGCCCAGCCCCAGCCCCAAACTTGGCCCCAGCCCAGCCCCAGTTCCAGCCCTGCCCCAGCCCTGCCCCAGCCCCGGCCCCAGACTCGGCCCCAGCCCAGCCCCAGGTCTAGCCCTGTGCCAGCCCAACCCCAGCCCAGCCCCGGTCCCAGCCCAGCCCAAGCCCTGGCCCAGCCCCAGCCCAAACCCCATCCTTGCCCCAGCCCAGCCCTAGCCCTGCCCCAGTCCCAGCCCCAGCCCAGCCCCAGCCCTGGACCCAGCCCCAGCCCCACCCCAGCCTCATCCCCAGCCCAGGCCCAGCCCTGCCCAGCCCCGCCCAGCCCCAGCCCAGCACCGACTGCAACCCCAGCCCGGCCCCAGCCCTCTCCCCAGCCCCGGCCCCTTCCCCAGCCCCAGTCCTAGCCTAGCCCTGCCCTCAGCCCCAGCCCCAGCCCCAGCCCAGCCCCACCCTCAGCCCCAGCCCAGCCCCTGTCCCAGCCCTGCCCCGGCCCAGTCCCCAGCCCCAGCCCAGCCCCTGCCCTGCACCCAGACCCAGCCCCAGCCCCAGCCACAGCCCCAGCCAGCCCCAGCCCAGCCCCAGCCCCAGCGCAGCCCCAGCCCTGGACCCAGCCCCAGTCGCAGCCCCGGCCCCACCCTCAGCCCAGCCCAGCTCCAGCCACAGCCCAGCCACAGCCCTGGACCCAGCCCCAGCACAGCCCCAGCCCCAGCCCTGCCCTAGCCCAGCCCCAGCCCTGGACCAAGCCCCACCCCTGAGCCCAACCCAGCCCCAGCCTGGCCCCAGCCCTGCCCTAGCTCCAGCCCTAGCCCTGTCCCCAGCCTCGGCCCGTGCCCCTGCCCCAGTCCCAGTCCTGCCCCATCCCAGCCCCCAGCCCCTGCCCTGCCCTCAGCCCAGACCCAGACCCAGCCTGGCCCCAGCCCTGTCCCCAGCCCCAGCCCCATCCCAGCCCCCAGCCCCAGCCCTGCCCTCAGCCCAGCCCCAGACCCAGCCTGGCCCCAGCCCTGTCCCCAGCCCCAGCCCCAGGCCCAGCCCCAGCCCCAGCCCCAGCCCTGCCCCAGCCGCAGCCCCAGGCCTGACCTCAGCCCTGCCCCAGCCCTGGCTCCTGCCCCAACCCTGGCTCCAGCCCCAGCCCCACCCTCGCCACCAGCCCGGCCCCAGCCCCAACCTTGGCCCCAGCCCAGCCCCAATTCCAGCCCTGCCCCCAGCCCTGCCCCAGCCCCGGCCCCAGACTCAGCCCTAAGCCCAGCCCCAGGCCTAGCCCTGTGCCAGCCCTACCCCAGCCCAGCCCCGGTCCCCCCCCAGCCCAAACCCTGGCCCAGCCCCAGCCCAAACCCCATCCTTGCCCCCAGCCCAGCGTTAGCCCGGCCCCAGTCCCAGCCCCGGCCCCAGTCTCAGCCCCAGCCCAGCCCCAGCCCTGGACCCAGCCCCAGCCCCACCCCAGCCTCATGCCCTGCCCAGGCCCAGCACTGCCCCAGCCCCAGCCCCAGCCCCACCTCCGGACCCATCCCCGGTCCTAGCCCAGCCGTAGCCCAGCCCTGTCCCAGACCCCGCCCTGCCCAGCCCCAGCCCGGCCGTGGCCCTGCCCCAGCCTGGCCCCAGCCCTAGCCCCAGCCCCAGGCCCATCCCAGCCCCCAGCCCCAGCCCTGCCCTCAGCCCAGCCCTGTCCCCAGCCTGGCCCCAGCCCTGTCCCCCAGCCCCAGCCCCAGCCCCAGCCCCTGCCCCAGCCCGGCCCCAGCCGCAGCCCCAGGCCTGACCTCAGCCCTGCCCCAGCCCTAGCTCCTGCCCCCAACCCTGGCTCCAGCCCCAGCCCCACCCTCGCCACCAGCCCAGCCCCAGCCCAAACCCCATCCATGCCCCAGCCCAGCCCTAGCCCTGCCCCAGTCCCAGCCCCAGCCCAGCCCCAGCCCTGGACCCAGCCCCAGCCCTGGACCCAGCCCCAGCCCCACCCCAGCCTCATCCCCAGCCCATGCCCAGCCCTGCCCAGCCCCGCCCAGCCCCAGCCCTGCACCGAACCCAACCCCAGCCCGGCCCCAGCCCTGTCCCCAGCCCTGGCCCCTTCCCCAGCCCCAGTCCTAGCCCAGCCCTGCCCTCAGCCCCAGCCCCAGCCCCAGCCCCAACCCCACCCCTCAGCCCCAGCCACAGCCCCAGCCCAGCCCCAGCCCCAGCCCCAGCGCAGCCCCAGCCCTGGACCCAGCCCCAGTCGCAGCCCCGGCCCCACCCTCAGCCCAGCGCAGCTCCAGCCACAGCCCAGCCACAGCCCTGGATCCAGCCCCAGTCACAGCCCCGGCCCCAGCCCAGCCCCAGCCTGGCCCCAGCCCTGCCCTAGCTCCAGCCCTAGCCCTGTCCCCAGCCTCGGCCCGTGCCCCTGCCCCAGTCCCAGTCCTGCCCCATCCCAGCCCCCAGCCCCTGCCCTGCCCTCAGCCCAGACCCAGACCCAGCCTGGCCCCAGCCCTGTCCCCAGCCCCAGCCCCATCCCAGCCCCCAGCCCCAGCCCTGCCCTCAGCCCAGCCCCACGACCCAGCCTGGCCCCAGCCCTGTCCCCAGCCCCAGCCCCAGGCCCAGCCCCAGCCGCAGCCCCAGCCCTGCCCCAGCCGCAGCCCCAGGCCTGACCTCAGCCCTGTCCCAGCCCTGGCTCCTGCCCCAACCCTGGCTCCAGCCCCAGCCCAACCCTCGCCACCAGCCCGGCCCCAGCCCCAACCTTGGCCCCAGCCCAGCCCCAGTTCCAGCCCTGCCCCAGCCCTGCCCCAGCCCCGGCCCCAGACTCGGCCCTAGCCCAGCCCCAGGCCTAGCCCTGTGCCAGCCCTACCCCAGCCCAGCCCCGGTCCCCCCCCAGCCCAAACCCTGGCCCAGCCCCAGCCCAAACCCCATCCTTGCCCCCAGCCCCAGCGTTAGCCCCGGCCCCCAGTCCCAGCCCTGCCCCAGTCTCAGCCCCAGCCCAGCCCCAGCCCTGGACCCAGACCCAGCCCCACCCCAGCCCAGCCCCAGTTCAAGCTCTGCCCCAGCCCTGCCCCAGCCCCGGCCCCAGTCTTGGCCCCAGCCCAGCCCCAGGCCTAGCCCTGTGCCAGCCCCAGCCCAAACCCCATCCTTGCCCCCAGCTAAACCCTAGCCCTGCCCCAGTCCCAGCCCCAGCCCAGCCCCAGCCCCAGCCCAGCCCCTGCCCCAGCCCCAGCCCCACCCTCGGCCCCAGACCAGCCCCTGTCCCAGCCCTGCCCCGGCCCAGTCCCAGCCCCAGCCCAGCCCCTGCCCTGGACCCAGCCCCAGCCCAGCCCCAGCCACAGCCCCAGCCCAGCCCCAGCCCAGCCCCAGCCACAGATTTGCCACAGCCCTGGACCCAGCCCCAGACCAGCCCCAGACACAGCCTAGCCCCAGCCCTGGACCCAGCCCCAGTCGCAGCCCCGGCCCCAACAGCCCCAGCCCAGCTCCAGCCACAGATTTGCCACAGCCCTGGACCCAGGCCCAGCACAGCCCCCATCCCCAGCCCTGCCCCAGACCTGCCCTCAGCCCATCCCCAGCCCCAGCCCGCCCCCAGCCCTGCCCCCAGCCCAGCCCTGCCCCAGCCCAGCCCCAGCCCTAGCCCTGCCCTAGCCCAGCCCCAGCCCTGGACCAAGCCCCACCCCTGAGCCCAACCCAGCCCCAGCCTGGCCCCAGCCCTGCCCTAGCTCCAGCCCTAGCTGTCCCCAGCCTCGGCCCGTGCCCCTGCCCCAGTCCCAGTCCTGCCCCATCCCAGCCCCCAGCCCCAACCCTGCCCTCAGCCCAGCCCCAGACCCAGCCTGGCCCCAGACCTGTCCCCAGCCCCGGCCCCTTCCCATCCCCAGTCATAGGCCAGCCCTGCCCTCAGCCCCAGCCCCAGCCCCAGCCCTAGCCCCACCCTCAGCCCCAGCCCAGCCCCTGTCCCAGCCCTGCCCCGGCCCAGCCCCAGCCCCAGCCCAGCCCCTGCCCTGGACCCAGCCCCAGCCCAGCCCCAGCCACAGCCCCAGCCCAGCCCCAGCCCAATCCCAGCCACAGCCCAGCCCCAGCCCTGGACCCAGCCCCAGTCGCAGCCCCAGCCACACCCTCAGCCCCAGCCCAGCCCCAGCCCCAGCCCTGCCCTCAGCCCAGCGCCAGCCCCAGCCCAGCCCCAGCCCCAGCCCAGCCACAGCCACAGCCCAGCCCCAGCTCTAGAGCCAGCCCAGTTGCAGCCCCGGCCCCGTCGCAGCCCTGGCCCCAGCCCAGCCCTAGCCCAGCCCCAGCCCCACCCTCAGCCCCAGCCCAGCTCCAGCCACATCCCAGCCCCAGCCCCAGCCCCAGCCCCAGCCCCAGCCCTAGCCCCAGCCCCAGCCCCACCCTCGGCCCCCAGCCCAGCCCCTGTCCCAGCCCTGCCCCGGCCCTAGTCCCAGCCCCAGCCCAGCCCCTGCCCTGGGCCCAGCCCCAGCCCAGCCCCAGCCACAGCCCCAGCCCAGCCCCAGCCCAGCCCCAGCCCCAGCGCAGCCCCAGCCCTGGACCCAGCCCAGTTGCAGCCCCCGGCCCCGCCGCAGACCCGGCCCCAGCCCAGCCCCAGCACAGCCCCATCCCCAGTCCTGCCCCAGCCCTGGACACAGCCCCACCCTGGACCCTGCCCCAGCCCCAGCCCAGCCCCAGCCCTGCCCCGGCCCAGTCCCAGCCCCAGCCCAGCCCCTGCCCTGGACCCTTCCCCAGCCCCACCCCAGCCTCATCCCCATCCCAGGCCCAGCCCTGCCCCAGCCCAGCGCAGCCCACCCCCATGCCTGCGCCCTTCCCAGCCCCAGCCCCAGCCCTGCCCAGCCCAGCCCGAGCCACCGCCCAGCCCCACCCCAGCCTCATCCCCAGCCCAGGCCCAGCCCTGCCCCAGCCCAGCCCCTGCCAGCGCCCAGCCCCAGCCCTGGACCCAGCCCCAGCCCCAGCCCCAGCCCTCTCCCAGTCCCTGCCCCAGCCCCAGCCCCAGCCCCCACTCACGGCCCCATCCCCGGCCCCAGCCCAGCCCCGCCCAAGCCCCAGCCCCAGCCCTGCCCCAGACCTGCCCTCAGCCCCGCCCCAGCCCCAGCCCGGACCCAGTCCTGCCCCAGCCCTGGACACAGCCCCACCCTGGACCCTGCCCCAGCCCCAGCTCAGCCCCTGCCCTGGACCCAGCCCCAGCCCCACCCCAGCCTCATCCCCATCCCAGGCCCAGCCCTGCCCCAGCCCAGACACAGCCCCAGCCCTGCCCCAGCCCAGCCCCAGCCAGTGCCCAGACCCAGCCCTGGACCCAGCCCCAGCCCCAGCCCTCTCCCAGTCCCCGCCCCAGCCCCAGCCCCAGCCCCACTCACGGCCCCATCCCCGGCCCCAGCCCAGCCCCGCCCAAGCCCCAGCCCCAGCCCTGCACCGAACCCTGCCCCAGCCCGGCCTCAGCCCTGCGCCAGCCCAGCCCTGCCCCAGCCCAGCCCCAGCCCAGCCCCAGCCACAGCCCAGCCCCAGCCCTGGACGCAGACCCAGCCCAGCCCCAGCCCAGCCCCAGCCCTGCCACAGCCCAGCCCCAGCCACAGCCCAGCCCCAGCCCTGGACACAGCCCCACCCTGGACCCTGCCCCAGCCCCAGCCCAGCACCAGCCCCGGCCCCAGCCAAGCCCCACTCATGGCCCCCAGCCCCGGCCCCAGCCCAGCCCTGCCCCAGACCCAGCCCTGCACCGAACCCAGCCCCAGCCCGGCCTCAGCCCTGCGCCAGCCCAGCCCTGCCCCAGCCCAGCCCCAGCCCAGCCCCAGCCACAGCCCAGCCCCAGGCCTGGACGCAGACCCAGCCCAGCCCCAGCCCAGCCCCAGCCACCGACCAGCCCCCAGCCCTGCCCCAGCCCGGCCCCAGACCTGCCCCAGCCCAGCCCTGCCCCGGCCCAGCCCCAGCCCAGCCCCAGCCCTGCCACAGCCCAGCCCCAGCCACAGCCCAGCCACAGCCCTGGATCCAGCACGAGTCGCAGCCCCGGACCCAGCCCTGCCCCTGCCCCGGCTCCAGCCCAGGCCCCAGACTCGGCCCCAGCCCAGTCCCAGGCCTAGCCCTGTGCCAGCCCTATCCCACCCCAGCCCCGGTCCCAGCCCAGCCCAAGCCCTGGCCCAGCCCCAGCCCAAACCCCATCCTTGCCCCCAGCCCAGCCCTAGCCCTGCCCCAGCCCCAGCCCCACCCCAGCCTCATGCCCAGCCCAGGCCGAGCCCTGCACCAGCCGCAGCCCCAGCCCCAGGCCTAGACCCAGCCCCAGTCGCAGCCCCGGCCCCATCCCAGCTCTAGCCCAGCCCCAGCCCTGGACCTAGCCCCAGCCCTCTCCCAGTCCCCGCCTCAGCCCCAGCCCCAGCCCCACACCCGGCCCCAGCCCCGGCCCCAGCCAAGCCCCACTCACGGCCCCATCCCCGGCCCCAGCCCAGCCTCGCCCCAGCCCCAGCCCTGCACCGAACCTAGCCCCAGCCCCGCCCCAGCCCTGCCCCAGCCCAGCCCCAGCCACAGCCAAGCCACAGCCCTGGATCCAGCCCCTGTCGCAGCCCCGGCCCCAGCCGAGCCCTAGCCCAGCCCCAGCCCCACCCTCACCCTCAGCCCCAGCCCAGCTCCAGCCACAGCCCAGCCCCAGCCCTGGACCCAGCCCCAGCCCCAGCCCTCTCCCAGTCCCCGACCCAGCCCCAGCCCCACCCCCGGCCCCCAGCCCAGGCCCCAGCCAAGCCCCACTCACGGCCCCATCCCCGGCCCCAGCCCAGCCCTGCCCCAGCCCCAGCCCTGCACCGAACCCAGCCCCAGCCCGGCCCCAGCCCTGCCCCAGCCCAGCCCTGCCCCGGCCCAGCCCCAGCCCCAGCCCCAGCCTTGCCACAGCCCAGCCCCTGCCACAGCCCAGCCCCTGCCCTGGATCCAGCCCCAGTCGCAGCCCCGGACCCAGCCCAGCCCTAGCCCAGCCCCAACCCCACCCTCAGCCCCAGCCCAGCTCCAGCCACAACCCAGCCACAGCCCTGGACACAGCCCCAGCCCAGCCCCAGCCCCAGCCCGGCCCTAGCCCAGCCCCAGCCCCAGCCCTGGACCAAGCCCCACCCCTGAGCCGAACCCAGCCCCAGCCTCGGCCTGTGCTCCTGCCCCAGTCCCAGTCCTGCCCCATCCCAGCCCCCAGCCCCAGCCCTGCCCTCAGCCCAGCCCCAGACCCAGCCTGGCCCCAGCCCTGTCCCCAGACCCAGCCCCAGGCCCAGCCCCAGCCCCACCACAACCCTGGCTCCAGCCCCAGCCCCACCCACGCCACCAGCCCAGCCCCAGCCCCAACCTTTCCCCCAGCCCAGCCCCAGTTCAAGCCCTGCCCCAGCCCTGCCCCTGCCCCGGCCCCAGCCCCGGCCCCAGACTCGGCCCCAGCCCAGCCCCAGGCCTAGCCCTGTGCCAGCCCTATCCCAGCCCAGCCCGGGTCCCAGCCCAGCCCAAGCCCTGGCCCAGCCCCAGCCCAAACCCCATCCTTGCCCCCAGCCCAGCCCTAGCCCTGCCCCAGCCCCAGCCCCACCCCAGCCTCATGCCCAGCCCAGCCCCAGCCCTGCCCCAGCACAGCCCCAGCCACAGCCCAGCCCCAGGCCTAGACCCAGCCCCAGTCGCAGCCCCGGCCCCATCCCAGCTCTAGCCCAGCCCCAGCCCTGGACCTAGCCCCAGCCCTCTCCCAGTCCCCGCCTCAGCCCCAGCCCCAGCCCCACACCCGGCCCCATCCCTGGCCCCAGCCCAGCCCCGCCCCAGCCCCAGCCCTGCACGGAACCCAGCCCCAGCCCTGCTCCAGCCCTGCCCTAGCTCCAGCCCTAGCCCTGTTTCCAGCCTCGGCCCGTGCCCCTGCCCCAGTCCCAGTCCTACCCCATCCCAGCCCCCAGCCCCAGCCCTGCCCTCAGCCCAGCCCCAGACCCAGCCTGGCCCCAGCCCTGTCCCCAGCCCCAGCCCCAGCCCAGCCCCCAGCCCCAGCCCTGCCCTCAGCCCATCCCCAGACGCAGCCTGGCCCCCTGTCCCAACCCCAGTCCCCGCCTCAGCCCCAGCCAAGCACTGCCCCAGCCCCAGCCCTGCACCGAACCCAGCCCCAGCCCGGCCCCAGCCCAGCCCCAGCCCAGCTCCAGCCACGGCCCAGCCACTGCACTGGACCCAGCCCCAGCCCAGCTCCAGCTACAGCCCCAGCCCCCACCCTCAGCCCCAGCCCAGCTCCAGACACAGCCCAGCCACAGCCCTGGACCCAGCCCCAGCCCAGCCTAGCCCCAGCCCTGCCCCAGCCGCAGCCCCAGGCCTTACCCTCAGCCCTGCCCCAGCCCTGGCTCCTGCCCCAACCCTGGCTCCAGCCCCAGCCTCAGCCCTGCCCAAGCCTTGGTTCCAGCCCCAGCCCCAGCCCTGTGCCAACCCAGCCCCAGCCCAAGGCCCAGCCTCAAGCCTAGTCCTGCCCCAGCCCTGGCCCCAATCCAGCCCCAGCCCTGGCCACCAATCCAGCCCCAGCCCTACCCCTACCTCAGCCCTAGCCCCAGCCCTGTCCGCAGCCCCAGCCCCAGCCCCAGCCCCAGCCCTGCCCTCGCCACCAGCCCCAGCCCCAGCCCCAACCTTGGCCCCAGCCCAGCTCCAGTTCAAGCCCAGCCCCATACCTGCCCCTGCCCCGGCCCCAGCCCCGGCCCCAGACTCGGCCCCAGCTCAGGCCCCAGGCCTAGCCCTGTGCCAGCCTGTGGTGGGTTTGGAAGGGTAAGGCTAAGAAGCCTCCTCCCTTCCCCCTTGTAAGGTAAAAGGGAAAAAAAATTGAAGGGAAAGGGAAAAAAAAAACTCACAAGCTGAATTAGCAAAGCAGTGGAGCTATATTTACAAAGCAATGTAGGGTTTGCAGGGGAATATTTACAAATTTACAATATCTACAATATATACAAAGATATACAACAGAGTAACACAGAAATGAGAGTAACCCCCCTCTGCCAGAGGGGGTTCCCCACCTCCGCTCTCCCCTCTCTTTCCCCCCTTTCCCCAGAATGGGATAGAAAGAGAAAGAAAAGAGAGGAAAAAAAAGTTAGAAGCAGTTTGTGTTAATTGGAAGGGAGTTAATATACCGGCCTTTATCTGTCTTCAAGGCCGAGGCCTTGGCAGAAAGCCAGCACAGGCAGAGCTGCTGCACGAAGAAAAGGGCGGAAGCAAGACTGAAGATAGGGGTGCCGGAGTGCCCAGGATAGTCCCAGCTCACTCCCAGTTCAGAAAGTGATTCCTCCCACTTTACCAATGAAATAGTTTAGATTATTCCTTCCGTTTACCAACTTCCGTCCACCATATTCCCTTTCTTAAGGGGGCAACGTCAACCGGCCACACAGCCCTACCCCAGCCCAGTCCCAGCCCCCAGCCCAGCCCAAGCCCTGGCCCAGCCCCAGCCCAAACCCCATCCTTGCCCCCCACCCCCAGCCCTAGCCCTGCCCCAGTCCCAGCCACAGCCCTGCCTCAGCCCTGCACCGAACCCAACCTCAGCCCGGCACCAGCCCTGTCCCCAGCCCCAGCCCCAGCCCTAGTCCAGCCGTGCCCTCAGCCCCAGCCCCAGCCCCAGCCCCAGCCCCACCCTCGGCCCCCAGCCCAGCCCCTGTCCCAGCGCTGCCCCTGGCCCACCACAGCCCCAGCCCTGCCCCAGCCCTGCCACAGACCCAGCCCCAGCCCCAGCCCCAACCCCAGCCCCAGCCCTGCCCCAGCCTCAGTCCTGCCCCAGCCCCCGGCCCCAGCCCCAGCCCCCAGCCCTGCCCCCAACCCAGCCCCAGCCATGCACCCAGTCCAGACCTGCCCCCGCGCAGCCCCAGTCCACGGCCCAGCCTCCAGCCTACTCCAGCCCCAGCCCCGGCCCCAACCTCAGTCCCAGGCCTGCCTCAGGCCCCAGCCCGTGCCCCCAGCCCAGCCCCAGCCCTGCGTCAGCCCTGCCCCAGCCCTAGTCCCCAGCCCTAGTCCCCAGCCCACCCCCAGCACATCACCAGCACAGCCCCAGCACTAGACCCAGCCCAGTCCTAGCCCCAGCCCAGCCCCTGCCCTGGACCCAGCCCTAGCCCCCAACCCAGCCTCATCCCCAGCCCAGGCCCAGCCCTGCCCCAGCCCCAGCCCCAGCCCCAGCCAAGCCCCACTCACGGCCCCCATCCCCGGCCCCAGCCCAGCCCAGCCCTGCCCCAGCCTAAGCCCTGCCCCCAGCCCAGCCCCAGCCTGGCCCCAGCCCTGCCCCAGCCCAGCCCCAGCCCTGCCCCAGCCCCAGCCCCAGCCCTGCCCCAGCCCAGCCACAGCCACAGCCCAGCCCCAGCCCTGGATCCAGCCCCAGTCGCAACCCCGGGCCCCAGCCCAGCCCTAGCCCAGCCCCAGCCCCACCCTCAGCCCCAGCCCAGCTCCAGCCCCAGCCCAGCCACAGCCCTGGACCCAGCCCCAGCCCAGCCACAGCCCTGGACCCAGCCCCAGCCCAGCCCCAGCCCCAGCCCTGCCCTAGCCCAGCCCCAGCCCTGGACCAAGCCCCACCCCTGAGCCCAACCCAGCCCCAGACCCCACCCTCAGCCCCAGCCCAGCTCCAGACACAGCCCAGACACAGCCCTGGGACCCAGCCCCAGCCCAGCCTAGCCCCAGCCCTGCCCCAGCCGCAGCCCCAGGCCTGACCTCAGCCCTGCCCCAGCCCTGGCTCCTGCCCCGAACCCTGGCTCCAGCCCCAGCCTCAGCCCTGCCCAAGCCTTGGTTCCAGCCCCAGCCCCAGCCCTGCGCCAACCCAGCCCCCAGCCGAAGGCCCAGCCTCAAGCCTAGTCCTGCCCCAGCCCTGGCCCCAATCCAGCCCCAGCCCTACCCCTACCTCAGCCCTAGCCCCAGCCCTGTCCGCAGCCCCAGCCCCAGCCCCAGCCCCAGGCCCTGCCCTCGCCACCAGCCCAGCCCCAGCCCCAACCTTGGCCCCAGCCCAGCTCCAGTTCAAGCCCCAGCCCCAGGACCTGCCCCTGCCCCGGCCCCAGCCCCGGCCCCAGACTCGGCCCCAGCTCAGCCCCAGGCCTAGCCCTGTGCCAGCCTGTGGTGGGTTTGGAAGGGTAAGGCTAAGAAGCCTCCTCCCTTCCCCCTTGTAAGGTAAAAGGGAAAAAAAATTGAAGGGAAAGGGAAAAAAAAAACTCACAAGCTGAATTAGCAAAGCAGTGGAGCTATATTTACTAAGCAATGTAGGGTTTGCAGGGGAATATTTACAAATTTACAATATCTACAATATATACAAAGATATACAACAGAGTAACACAGAAATGAGAGTAACCCCCCTCTGCCAGAGGGGGTTCCCCACCTCCGCTCTCCCCTCTCTTTCCCCCCTATCCCCAGAATGGGATAGAAAGAGAAAGAAAAGAGAGGAAAAAAAAGTTAGAAGCAGTTTGTGTTAATTGGAAGGGAGTTAATATACCGGCCTTTATCTGTCTTCAAGGCCGAGGCCTTGGCAGAAAGCCCAGCACAGGCAGAGCTGCTGCACGAAGAAAAGGCGGAAGCAAGACTGAAGATAGAGTGCCGGAGTGCCCAGGATAGTCCCAGCTCACTCCCAGTTCAGAAGGTGCTTCCTCCCACTTTACCAATGAAATAGTTTAGATTATTCCTTCCGTTTACCAACTTCCGTCCACCATATTCCCTTTTCTTAAGGGGGCAACGTCAACCGTGCCACACAGCCCTAACCCCGCCCAGCCCCCGGTCCCAGCCCAGCCCAAGCCCTGGCCCAGCCCCAGCCCAAACCCCATCCTTGCCCCCACCCCAGCCCTAGCCCTGCCCCAGTCCCAGCCGCAGCCCCAGCCCAAGCCCTGGCCCAGCCCCAGCCCAAACCCCATCCTTGCCCCCCACCCCAGCCCTAGCCCTGCCCCAGTCCCAGCCACAGGCCCTGCCCCAGCCCTGCACCGACCCAACCTCAGCCCAGCCCCAGCCCTGTCTCCAGCCCCAGCCCCAGCCCTAGCCCAGCCCTGCCCTCAGCCCCAGTCCCAGCCCCAGCCCCACCCCCAGCCCCCAGCCCCACCCTCGGCCCCAGCCCAGCCCCCTGTCCCAGCCCTGCCCCGGCCCAGTCCCAGCCCCAGCCCAGCCTCTGCCCTGGGCCCAGCCCCAGCTCAGCCCCAGCCACAGCCCCAGACCAGCCCCAGCCCCAGCCCAGCCCCAGCCCCACCCTCAGCACCAGCCCAGCTCCAGCCACAGCCCAGCCACAGACCTGGACCTAGACCCAGCCCAGCCTCAGCCCCAGCCACCGCCCTGCCCCAGCCCTGGACCCAGCCCCAGCCCTGCCCCAACCCAAACCCAGCCCCAGCCCAGCCCCCAGCCCCCGGCCCTACCCCTGCCCAGTCCCGGTCCATGCCCTGCCCCAGCCCTGCCCAGCCCCAGCCCCGCCCAGCCCCAGCCCCAGCCCCAGCCCTGCCCAAGATTTGGTTCCAGCCCCAGCCCCAGCCCTGCCCCAGCCCCGCCCTCGGCCCCAGCCGAAGCCATGCCCTGGACCCAGTTCCAGCCCCACCCCCAGCCTCATCCACTGCCCAGACCCCAGCCCTGCCCCAGCCCCAGCCCCAGCCCAGCCCCAGTCCCAGCCCTGCCCCATCCCAGCCCCAGCCCAAGCCCTGCCCCAGTCCCTGCCCCAGCCCAGCCCCAGCCCCAGCCCAGCCCAGCCCCAGCCCTGTCCGCAGCCCCAGCCCCAGCCCCAGCCCCACCCTCGCCACCAGCCCAGCCCCAGCCCCAACCTTGGCCCCAGCCCAGCCCCAGTTCCAGCCCTGCCCCAGTCCCCGCCCCAGACCCAGCCACAGCCCCAGCCCTGTGCCAGCCCTACCCCAGCCCAGCCCCGGTCCCAGCCCAGCCCAAACACTGGCCCAGCCCCAGCCCCATTCTTGCCCCCAGCCCAGCCCTAGCCCGGCCCCCAGCTCCAGCCCCAGCCCCAGCCCTGCCCCAGACCCTGCCCCAGCCCAGTCCTGGTCACAGCCCAGCCCCAGCCCAGCCCCAGCCCCTGCACCCAGGCCTTGGCCCATCCCCAGCACAGCCCCATCCCCAGCCCAGCCCCTCCCCTGGACTCAGCCCCAGCCCCACTCCAGCCTCATCCCCAGCCCAGGTCCAGCCCTGCCCCCAGCCCCCGCCCTGCCCCAGCCCCAGCTCTGCACCGAACGCAGCCCCAGCTCGGCCCCAGCCCTGCCCCAGCTCTAGCCCCAGCCCTGCCCCCAGCCCCGGCCCCTGCCCCAGCCCTGCCCCAGCGCTAGCCCAGCCCTGCCCTCAGCCCCAGCCCCAGCCCCACACTCGGCCCCCAGCCCAGCCCCTGCCTCAGACCAAGCACTGGCCCAGCCCCAGCCAAGCCCCATCCTTGCCCCCAGCCCAGCCATAGCCCGGCCCCAGCTCCAGCCCCAGCCGCAGCCCGAGCCCAGCCCTAGCCCAGCCCCAGCCCCACCCTCAGCCCCAGCCCAGCTCCAGCCACAGCCCAGCCCCATCCCCAGCCCTGACCCAGACTCGGCTGCAGCCCAGCCCCCGGCCTAGCCATGTCCCAGTCGCCGCCCCACACCCAGCCACAGCCCCAGCCCTGTGCCAGCCCTACCCCAGCCCAGCCCCGGTCCCAACCCAGCCCAAGCCCCAGCCCTGCCCTGGACCCAGCCCCAGCCCCACTCCAGACTCATCCCCCAGCCCAGGCCCAGCCCTGCCCCAGAACAAGCCCCAGCCCCAGCCCCAGCCCCATCCCTGCCCCCAGCCCCAGCCCGAGCCCCAGCCCTGCCCCAGCCCAGCCCCAGCCACCGCCCAGCCCCAGCCCCAGCCCCAGCCTAGCCCCAGCCATACCCCAGCCCCTGCCCTGGACCCAGCCCCAGCCCCACCCCAGCCTCATCCCCAGCCCAGGCCCAGCCCTGCCCCCCGCCCCAGCCCCCACCCCCGGCCCCAGCCCAGGCCCTAGCCCAGGCCTAGCCCAGCCCTGCCCCAGCCCCCAGCCCTGCACCGAACCCAGCCCCAGCCCGGCCCCCAGCCCTGCTTCAGCTCTGGCCCCAGCCGTGTCCCTAGCCCCGGCCCCTGCCCCAGCCCCAGCACTAGCCCAGCCCTGCCCTCAGCCCCAGCCCCAGCCCCAGCCCCACCCTCAGCCCCAGCCCAGCCCCAGCCCCAGCCAGCCCCAGCCCAGCCCCAGCCCCACCCTGGACCCAGCCCCAGCCCAGCCCCAGCCCAGCCCCAGCCCCAGTCCAGCCCCTGCCCTGGACCCAGTCCCAGCCTCAGCCCTGCCCCAGCATAAGCCCCAGCCCAGTCCCAGCCCCACCCTGGACCCAGCCCTGCCCCCGCCCTGCCCCAGCCCAGCCCCAGCCCCAGCCCAGCCCTGCCCCAGCCCAGCCCCAGCCACAGCCCAGCCGCAGCCCTGGATCCGCCCCAGTCGCAGCCCCCGACCCAGCCCAGCCCTAGCCCAGCCCCAGCACCACCCTCAGCCCCAGCCCAGCTCCAGCCACAGCCCAGCCAAAGCCCTGGACCCAGCCCCAGCCCAGCCCCAGCCCCAGCCTCAAGCCTAGTCCTGCCCCAGCCCCAGCCCCAATCCAGCCCCAGCCCTAACTTTACCTCAGCCCTAGCCCCAGCCCTGTCCGCAGCCCCAGCCCCAGCCCCAGCCCCACCCTCGCCACAGCCCAGCCCCAGCCCCAACCTTGGCCCCAGCCCACACCCCAGACCCAGCCCTGCCCTAGTCCCTGCCCCAGCCTTGTCCTGGTCCCAGCCCAGGACCAGCCCAAGCCCCAGCCCAGCCCCAGCCCCAGACCTACCCCAGCCCTGCCGCAGCCTTGGGACCAGCCCTGTCCCAGCCCCAGCCCAGACCCCAGCCCAGCCTCAGCCCCAGCCCCAGCCGCAGCCCCACCCTCGTCCCCAGCCCAGCCCCTGCCCCAGCCCTACCCCTGCCCAGTCACGGTCCATGCCCAGCCCCAGCCCTGCCCCAGCCCCCGCCCCAGCCCCAGCTCCAGCCCTGCCCAAGACTTGGTTCCAGCCCCAGCCCCAGCCCCAGCCTGGCCCCCAGCCCTGCCCTAGCTCCTGCCCTAGCCCTGTCCCCAGCCTTGGCCCGTGCCCCTGCCCCAGTCCCAGTCCTGCCCCATCCCAGCCCCCAGCCTAAGCCCTGCCCTCAGCCCAGCCCCAGACCCACCCTCGCCCCAGCCCTGTCCCCAGCCCCTAGCCCCAGCCCCAGCCCTGCCCCAGCCGCAGCCCCAGGCCTGACCTCAGCTTTGTCCCAGCCCTGGCTCCTGCCCCAACCCTGGCTCCAGCCCCAGCCCCAGCCCTGCCCAAGCCTTGGTTCCAGCCCCAGCCCCAGCCCTAGCTCCAGCCTCAGCCCAAGGCCCAGCCTCAAGCCTAGTCCTGCCTCAGCCCTGGCCCCAATCCAGCCCCAGCCCTACCCCTACCTCAGCCCTAGCCCCAGCCCTGTCCGCAGCCCCAGCCACAGCCCCAGCCCCACCCTCGCCACCAGCCCAGCCCCAGCCCCAACCTTGGCCCCAGCCCAGCCCCAGTTCCAGCCCTGCCCCAGTCCCTGCCCCAGACTCGGCCCCAGCCCAGCCCCAGGCCTAGCCCTGCCCCAGTCCCCGCCCCAGACCCAGCCCCAGCCCCAGCCCTGTGCCAGCCCTACCCCAGCCCAGCCCCGGTCCCAGCCCAGCCCAAGCCCTGGCCCAGCCCCAGCCCCAGTCCCAGCCCCATCCTTGCCCCCAGCCCAGCCCTAGCCCGGCCCCAGCCCCAGACCCAGACCCAGACCCAGCCCTGCCCTAGTCCCTGCCCCAGCCCAGTCCTGGTCCCAGCCCAGGACCAGCCCTCCCCCAGCCCAAGCCCCAGCCCTGCCCCAGCCCCAGACCTACCCCAGCCCAGCCGCAGCCTCGGGCCCCAGCCCTGTCCCAGCCCCAGCCCAGACCCCAGCCCAGCCTCAGCCCCAGCCCCAGCCCTGCCCCAGCCCTAGCCCCAGCCCCAGTCCCACCCTCATCCCCAACCCAGCCCCTGCCCCAGCCCTACCCCTGCCCAGTCACGGTCCATGCCCAGCCCCAGCTCCAGCCCTGCCCCAGCCTCAGTCCTGCCCCAGCCCCGCCCCAGCCCCAGCCCCCGCCCCAGCCCCAGCTCCAGCCCTGCCAAAGAATTGGTTCCAGCCCCAGCCCCAGCCCTAGCTCCAGCCTCAGCCCCAGCCTCAGTCCTGCCCCAGCCCCGGCCCCAGCCCCAGCCCTGCCCCAGCCCAGCCCCAGCCCCAGCCCCAGCCCCAGCCCAGGATCCAGCCCCAGCCCCAGCCCCACCCTCAGCCCCAGCCCAGCTCCAGCCTCAGCCCAGCCACAGCCCTGGACCCAGCCCCAGCCCAGCCCCAGCCCCAACCTTGGCCCCCAGCCCAGCCCCAGTTCCAGCCCTGCCCCAGCCCTGCCCCTGCCCCTGCCCCAGCCCCTGCCCCAGACTCGGCCCCAGCCCTGCCCCAGTCCCCGCCCCAGCCCCAGCCCCAGCCCCAGCCCTGTGCCAGCATTACCCCAGCCCAGCCCCGGTCCCAGCCCAGCCCAAGCCCTGGCCCAGCCCCAGCCCCAGTCCCCAGCCCCATCCTTGCCCCCAGCCCAGCCCTAGCCCGGCCCCCAGCCCCAGACCCAGACCCAGACCCAGCCCTGCCCTAGTCCCTGCCCCAGCCCAGTCCTGGTCCCAGCCCAGGACCAGCCCTCCCCCAGCCCAAGCCCCAGCCCCAGCCCCAGCCCCAGACCTACCCCAGCCCAGCCGCAGCCTCGGGCCCAGCCCTCTCCCAGCCCCAGCCCAGACCCCAGCCCAGCCTCAGCCCCAGCCCCAGCCCTGCCCCAGCCCTAGCCCCAGCCCCAGCCCCACCCTCATCCCCAACCCAGCCCCTGCCCCAGCCCTACCCCTGCCCAGTCACGGTCCATGCCCAGCCCCAGCTCCAGCCCTGCCCAAGACTTGGTTCCAGCCCCAGCCCCAGCCCTAGCTCCAGCCCCAGCCCCCAGCCCCAGCCCCCAGCCCTGCCCCAGCCTCAGTCCTGCCCCAGCCCCGGCCCCAGCCCCAGCCCCCGCCCCCGCCCCAGCTCCAGCCCTGCCCAAGACTTGGTTCCAGCCCCAGCCCCAGCCCTAGCTCCAGCCCCAGCCCCAGCCTCAGTCCTGCCCCAGCCCCGGCCCCCAGCCCCAGCCCTGCCCTCAGCCCAGCCCCAGCCCCAGCCCCAGCCCCAGCCCAGGATCCAGCCCCAGTCGCAGCCCCGACCTCAGCCCAGCCCTAGCCCAGCCCCAGCCCCACCCTCAGCCCCAGCCCAGCTCCAGCCTCAGCCCAGCCACAGCCCTGGACCCAGCCCCAGCCCAGCCCCAGCCCCAACCTTGGCCCCAGCCCAGCCCCAGTTCCAGCCCTGCCCCAGCCCTGCCCCTGCCCCTGCCCCAGCCCCTGCCCCAGACTCGGCCCCAGCCCAGCCCCAGGCCTAGCCCTGCCCCAGTCCCCGCCCCAGACCCAGCCCCAGCCCCACCCCCTGTGCCAGCCCTACCCCAGCCCAGCCCCCGGTCCCAGCCCAGCCCAAGCCCTGGCCCAGCCCCAGCCCCCAGTCCCAGCCCCATCCTTGCCCCCAGCCCCAGCCCTAGCCCGGCCACAGCCCCAGCCCCAGCCCCAGACCCAGACCCAGCCCCTGCCCTAGTCCCTGCCCCAGCCCAGTCCTGGTCCCAGCCCAGGACCAGCCCTCCCCCCAGCCCAAGCCCCAGCCCAGTCCCAGCCCCAGACCTACCCCAGCCCTGCCGCAGCCTCGGGCCCAGCCCTGTCCCAGCCCCAGCCCAGACCCCAGCCCAGCCTCAGCCCCAGCCCAGCCCTGCCCCAGCCCTACCCCTGCCCAGTCACGGTCCATGCCCAGCCCCAGCCCTGCCCCAGCCCCCCGCCCCAGCCCCAGCTCCAGCCCTGCCCAAGACTTGGTTCCAGCCCCAGCCCCAGCCCTAGCTCCAGACCCGGCCCCAGCCCCAGCCACAGCCCTAGCCCCAGCCCTGTCCGCAGCCCCAGCCCAATCCCCAGCCCCACCCCAATCCCCAGCCCCACCCTCGCCAACAGCCCAGCCCCAGCCCCAAACTTGGCCCCAGCCCAGCCCCTATTCCAGCCCTGCCCCAGTCCCTGCCCCAGACCCAGCCACAGCCCCAGCCCTGTGCCAGCCCTACCCCAGCCCAGCCCCACTCCAGCCTTATCCCCAGCCCAGGACCAGCCCTGCCCCAGCCCCCGCCCTCCCCCAGCCCCAGCTCTGCAACGAACGCAGCCCCAGCCCGGCCCCAGCCCTGCCCCAGCTCTAACCCCAGCCCTGCCTCCAGCCCAGGCCCCTGCCCCAGCCCTGCCCCAGCCCTAGCCCAGCCCTGCCCTCAGCCCCAGCCCCAGCCCCACACTCGGCCCCAGCCCAGCCCTGGCCCCAGCCCAAGCACTGGCCCAGCCCCAGCCCAAGCCCCATCCTTGCCACCAGCCCAGCCCTAGCCCGGCCCCAGCTCCAGCCCCAGCCCCAGCCCAGCCCCAGCCCCAGCCCCAGCCCTGCCCCAGCCTAGCCCCAGCCCCAGTCCAGCCACAGCCCTGGACCCAGTCCCAGCCCCAGACCAGCCCCAGCCACCACCCAGCCCCAGCCCTGCCCCAGCCCTGCCCTCAGCCCAGCCCCAGCCCCAGCCCGGCCCCAGTTCTGCCCAGACCCAGACCCAGCCCAACCCTGGACCCAGCCCCAGGCCCAGCCCAGCCCCAACCCCAGCCATCCCCCAGCCTAGCCCCAGCCCCGCCCAGCCCCAGCCCCAGCCCTGCCCCAGCCCCGCCCTCGGCCCCAGCCGAAGCCATGCCCTGGACCCAGTTCCAGCCCCACCCCAGCCTCATCCACTGCCCAGCCCCAGCCCTGCCCCAGCCCAAGCCCCAGCCCAGCCCCAGTCCCAGCCCTGCCCCATCCCAGCCCCAGCCCAAGCCCTGCCCCAGTCCCTGCCCCAGCCCAGCCCCAGTCCCAGCCCCAGCCCTGGATCCAGCCCCAGTCGCAGCCCCGGCCTCAGCCCAGCCCTAGCCCAGCCCCAGCCCCACCCTCAGCCCCAGCCCAGCTCCAGCCTCAGCCCAGCCCCTGCCCTGGACGCAGCCCCAGCCCCACCCCAGCCTCATCCCCGGCCCAGCCCCAGCCCTGCCCCGGCCCAGCCCCAGCCCCAGCCAAGCCCCATTCACGGCCACATCCCCGGACCCAGCCCAGCCCTGCCCCAGCCCCAGCCCTGCACCAAACCCAGCCCCAGCCCGGCCCCAGCCCTGCCCCAGCCCAGCCCTGCCCCAGCCCAGCCCCAGCCCAGCCCCAGCCCCAGCCCCAGCCCTGCCCCCGCCCTGCCCCAGCCTAGCCCCAGCCCCAGTCCAGCCACAGCCCTGGACCCAGTCCCAGCCCCAGCCCAGCCCCAGCCACCACCCAGCCCCAGCCCTGCCCCAGCCCTGCCCCTCAGCCCAGCCCCAGCCCCAGCCCGGCCCCCAGTTCTGCCCCAGCCCCAGCCCCAGCCCAACCCTGGACCCAGCCCCAGCCCCAGCCCAGCCCCAACCCCAGCCATCCCCCAGCCTAGCCCCAGCCCCAGCCCAGCCCCTGCCCTGGACCCAGCCCCAGCCCCACCCCAGCCTCATCCCCAGCCCCAGCCCCAGCCCTGCCCCAGCCCCACCCTCAGCACCAGACCAGCCCCAGCCCAGCCCCAGCCCCACCCTCAGCACCAGCCCAGCTCCAGCCACAGCCCAGCCACAGACCTGGACCTAGACCCAGCCCAGCCTCAGCCCCAGCCACCGCCCTGCCCCAGCCCTGCCCCAGCCCCGCCCTCGGCCCCAGCCGAAGCCATGCCCTGGACCCAGTTCCAGCCCCACCCCAGCCTCATCCGCTGCCCAGCCCCAGCCCTGCCCCAGCCCAAGCCCCAGCCCAGCCCCAGTCCCAGCCCTGCCCCATCCCAGCCCCAGCCCAAGCCCTGCCCCCAGTCCCTGCCCCAGCCCAGCCCCAGCCCCAGCCCAGCCCAGCCCCAGCCCTGGCCCCAGCCCCAGCCCCAGCCCCAGACCTGCCCAAGATTTGGTTCCAGCCCCAGCCCCAGCCCTGCCCCAGCCCCGCCCTCGGCCCCCAGCCGAAGCCATGCCCTGGACCCAGTTCCAGCCCCACCCCAGCCTCATCCGCTGCCCAGCCCCAGCCCTGCCCCAGCCCAAGCCCCAGCCCAGCCCCAGTCCCAGCCCTGCCCCATCCCAGCCCCAGCCCAAGCCCTGCCCCAGTCCCTGCCCCAGCCCAGCCCCAGCCCCAGCCCAGCCCAGCCCCAGCCCTGGCCCCAGCCCCAGCCCCAGCCCCAGGCCCTGAACCAACCCCCGGCCTCAGCCCAGCCCTAACCTAGCCCTGCCCCAGTCCCAGTCCTGCCCCATCCCAGCCCCCATCCCCAGCCCTGAACCCAGCCCCAGTCGCAGCCCCGGCCCCCAGCCCTTTCCGCAGCCCCAGCCACAGCCCCAGCCCAACCCCAGCCCCAGCCCTAGCCCAGCCCTGCCTTCAGCCCAGCCCCAGGCCCTGAACCAACCCCCGGCCTCAGCCCAGCCCTAACCTAGCCCTGCCCCAGTCCAGTCCTGCCCCATCCCAGCCCCCAGCCCCAGCCCTGGACCCAGCCCCAGCCCAACCCCAGCCCCAGCCCTGCCCTCAGCCCAACCCTGCCCTCAGCCCAGCCCCAGACCCAGCCTGGCCCCAGCCCTGTCCCTAGCCCCAGCCACAGCCCTAGCCCCAGCCCTGTCCGCAGCCCCAGCCCCAGCCCCAGCCCCACCCTCGCCACCAGCCCAGCCCCAGACCCAACCCTGGCCCCAGCCCAGCCCCAGTTCCAGCCCTGCCCCAGTCCCCGCCCCAGACCCAGCCACAGCCCCATCCCTGTGCCAGCCCTACCCCAGCCCAGCCCCGGTCCCAGCCCAGCCCAAGCACTGGCCCAGCCCCAGCCCCAGCCCCAGCCCAGTCCTGGTCGCAGCCCAGTCCCAGCCCAGCCCCCAGCCCTGCCCCAGCCCTGGACCCAGCCCCAGCCCCACCCCAGCCTCATCCCCAGCCCATGCCCAGCCCTGCCCAGCCCCGCCCAGCCCCCAGCCCGGCCCCAGCCCTGCCCCAGCTCTAGCCCCAGCCCTGCCTCCAGCCCCGGCCCCAGCCCCAGCCCTGGCCCCAGCCTCAGCCCCAGGCCCTGAACCAACCCCCGGCCTCAGCCCAGCCCTAACCTAGCCCTGCCCCAGTCCCAGTCCTGCCCCATCCCAGCCCCCAGCCCCAGCCCTGGACCCAGCCCCAGTCGCAGCCCCGGCCCCAGCCCTTTCCCCAGCCCCAGCCCCAGCCCCAGCCCAACCCCAGGCCCAGCCCTGCCCCAGCCCAACCCCAGCCCCAGCCCCGCCCAGCCCCAGCCCCAGCCCCAGCCCTGCCCCAGTCCCTGCCCCAGCCCAGCCCCAGTCCCAGCCCCAGCCCTGGATCCAGCCCCAGTCGCAGCCCCGGCCTCAGCCCAGCCCTAGCCCAGCCCCAGACCCACCCTGAGCCCCAGCCCAGCTCCAGCCTCAGCCCAGCCCCAGCCCAGCCCCAGCCCCATCCCCAGCCCGGCCCTAGCCCAGCCCCAGCCCTGGACCAAGCCCCTCCCCTGAGCCCAACCCAGCCCCAGCCTGGCCCCAGCCCTGCCGTAACTCCAGCCCTAGCCCTGTCCCCAGCCTCGGCCCCGTGCCCCTGCCCCAGTCCCAGTCCTGCCCCATCCCAGCCCCCAGCCCCAGCCCTGCCCCCAGCCCAGCCCCAGACCCAGCCTGGCCCCAGCCCCTGTCCCGAGCCCCAGCCACAGCCCAGCCCCAGGCCCAGCCCCAGCCTAGCCCCAGCCCTGCCGCAGCCCCAGCCCCAGGCCAGACCTCAGCCCTTCCCCAGCTCTGGCTCCAACCCCAGCCCCGGCTCCAGCCCGGCCCCAGCCCTGTCCCCAGCCCCGGCCCCAGCCTCCAGCCCCAGCCCAGCCCCATCCCAGCCCCAGCCGTGGCCCCTGCGCCGACCCCAGCCTCCAGCCCCAGCCCAGCCCCAGCCGTGCCCCGGCCCCAGGCTCCAGCCCCAGACCTGGCCCCAGGCCAGCCCCAACCCTGCCCATGCCCTGGCCCCAGCCCAGCCCCAGCCCTGCCCCAGCCCCAGCCCCGGTCCGAGCCCAGCCCCAGCCCTGCCCCAGCCCAGCCCCAGCCCCAGCCCCAGCCCCAGCCCAGGATCCAGCTCCAGTCGCAGCCCCGGCCTCAGCCCAGCCCTAGCCCAGCCCCAGCCCCACCCTCAGCCCCAGCCCAGCTCCAGCCTCAGCCCAGCCCCTGCCCTGGACGCAGCCCCAGCCCCACCCCAGCCTCATCCCCAGCCCAGCCCCAGCCAAGCCCCATTCACGGCCACATCCCCGGACCCAGCCCATCCCTGCCCCAGCCCCAGCCCTGCACCAAACCCAGCCCCAGCCCGGCCCCAGCCCTGCCCCAGCCCAGCCCTGCCCCAGCCCAGCCCCAGCCCAGCCCCAGCCCCAGCCCCAGCCCTGCCCCCGCCCTGCCCCAGCCTAGCCCCAGCCCCAGTCCAGCCACAGCCCTGGACCCAGTCCCAGCCCCAGCCCAGCCCCAGCCACCACCCAGCCCCAGCCCTGCCCCAGCCCTGCCCTCAGCCCAGCCCCAGCCCCAGCCCGGCCCCAGTTCTGCCCCAGCCCCAGACCCAGCCCAACCCTGGACCCAGCCCCAGCCCCAGCCCAGCCCCAACCCCAGCCATCCCCCAGCCTAGCCCCAGCCTCAGCCCAGCCCCTGCCCTGGACCCAGCCCCAGCCCCACCCCAGCCTCATCCCCAGCCCCAGCCCCAGCCCTGCCCCAGCCCCACCCTCAGCACCAGACCAGCCCCAGCCCCAGCCCAGCCCCAGCCCCACCCTCAGCACCAGCCCAGCTCCAGCCACAGCCCAGCCACAGACCTGGACCTAGACCCAGCCCAGCCTCAGCCCCAGCCACAGCCCTGCCCCAGCCCTGGACCCAGCCCCAGCCCTGCCCCAACCCAAACCCAGCCCCAGCCCAGCCCCCAGCCCCGGCCCTACCCCTGCCCAGTCCCCGGTCCATGCCCTGCCCCAGCCCTGCCCAGCCCCAGCCCCGCCCAGCCCCAGCCCCAGCCCCAGCCCTGCCCAAGATTTGGTTCCAGCCCCAGCCCCAGCCCTGCCCCAGCCCCGCCCTCGGCCCCAGCCGAAGCCATGCCCTGGACCCAGTTCCAGCCCCACCCCAGCCTCATCCACTGCCCAGCCCCAGCCCTGCCCCAGCCCAAGCCCCAGCCCAGCCCCAGTCCCAGCCCTGCCCCATCCCAGCCCCAGCCCAAGCCCTGCCCCAGTCCCTGCCCCAGCCCAGCCCCAGCCCCAGCCCAGCCCAGCCCCAGCCCTGGCCCCAGCCCCAGCCCCAGACCTGGCCCCATCCCCAGCCCCAACCCAGCCCTAGCCCAGCCCTGACCCAGCCCCAGCCCTAGCCCAGCCCTGCCCTCAGCCCAGCCCCAGGCCCTGAACCAACCCCCGGCCTCAGCCCAGCCCTAACCTAGCCCTGCCCCAGTCCCAGTCCTGCCCCATCCCAGCCCCCAGCCCCAGCCCTGGACCCAGCCCCAGTCGCAGCCCCGGCCCCAGCCCTTTCCCCAGCCCCAGCCGCAGCCCCAGCCCAACCCCAGCCCCAGCCCTAGCCCAGCCCTGCCCTCAGCCCAGCCCCAGGCCCTGAACCAACCCCCCGGCCTCAGCCCAGCCCTAACCTAGCCCTGCCCCAGTCCCAGTCCTGCCCCATCCCAGCCCCCAGCCCCAGCCCTGGACCCAGCCCCAGTCGCAGCCCCGGCCCCAGCCCTTTCCCCAGCCCCAGCCCCAGCCCCAGCCCAACCCCAGGCCCAGCCCTGCCCCAGCCCAACCCCAGCCCCAGCCCTGCCCAGCCCCAGCCCCAGCCCCAGCCCCAGCCCTGCCCAAGACTTGGTTCCAGCCCCAGCCCCAGCCCAGCCCCAGCCCCACCCTCTGCACCAGCCCAGCTCCAGTCATAGCCCAGCCACAGATATGACATACAGCCCCAGCCCCAGCCACAGCCCTGCCCCAGCCCTGGACCAGCCCCAGCCCAACCCCAGCCCCAGCCCTGCCCTCAGCCCAACCCTGCCCTCAGCCCAGCCCCAGACCCAGCCTGGCCCCAGCCCTGTCCCTAGCCCCAGCCACAGCCCTAGCCCCAGCCCTGTCCGCGAGCCCCAGACCCAGCCCCAACCCCACCCTCGCACACCAGCCCAGCCCCAAGCCCCCACCTTGCCCCAGCCCCAGCCTCCAGTTCCAGCCCTGCCCCAGTTCCCCGCCCCCAGACCCAGCCACAGCCCCAGCCCTGTGCCAGCCCTACCCCAGGCCCAGCCCCGGTCCCAGCCCAGCCCAAGCACTGGCCCAGCCCCAGCCCCAGCCCCCAGCCCAGTTCCTGGTCGCAGCCCAGTCCCCAGCCCAGCCCCAGCCCTGCCCCAGCCTAGGCCCATCCCCAGCCCAGCCCCTGCCCTGGACCCAGCCCCCAGCCCCACTCCAGCCTTATCCCCCAGCCCAGGACCAGCCCTGCCCCAGCCCCCGCCCCTCCCCCAGCCCCCAGCTCTGCAACGAACGCAGCCCCAGCCCGGCCCCAGCCCTGCCCCCAGCTCTAGCCCCAGCCCTGCCTCCAGCCCCGGCCCCTGCCCCAGCCCTGCCCCAGCCCTAGCCCAGCCCTGCCCTCAGCCCCAGCCCCCAGCCCCACACTCGGCTCCCCAGCCCAAGCCCCAGCCCCCAGCCCAAGCACTGGCCCCAGCCCCAGCCCCAAGCCCCATCCTTGCCACCAGCCCAGCCCTAGCCCGGCCCCAGCTCCAGCCCCAGCCCCAGCCCAGCCCCAGCCCCAGCCCGGCCCCAGTTCTGCCCCAGCCCCAGCCCCAGCCCAACCCTGGACCCAGCCCCAGCCCCAGCCCAGCCCCAACCCCAGCCATCCCCCAGCCTAGCCCCAGCCCCAGCCCAGCCCCTGCCCTGGACCCAGCCCCAGCCCCACCCCAGCCTCATCCCCAGCCCCAGCCCCAGCCCTGCCCCAGCCCCACCCTCAGCACCAGACCAGCCCCAGCCCCAGCCCAGCCCCAGCCCCACCCTCAGCACCAGCCCAGCTCCAGCCACAGCCCAGCCACAGACCTGGACCTAGACCCAGCCCAGCCTCAGCCCCAGCCACAGCCCTGCCCCAGCCCTGGACCCAGCCCCCAGCCCTGCCCCAACCCAAACTCAGCCCCAGCCCAGCCCCCAGCCCCGGCCCTACCCCTGCCCAGTCCCGGTCCATGCCCTGCCCCAGCCCTGCCCAGCCCCAGCCCCGCCCAGCCCCAGCCCCAGCCCCAGCCCTGCCCAAGATTTGGTTCCAGCCCCAGCCCCAGCCCTGCCCCAGCCCCGCCCTCGGCCCCAGCCGAAGCCATGCCCTGGACCCAGCCCCAGCCCCACTCCAGCCTTATCCCCAGCCCAGGACCAGCCCTGCCCCAGCCCAAGCCCCAGCCCAGCCCCAGTCCCAGCCCTGCCCCATCCCAGCCCCAGCCCAAGCCCTGCCCCAGTCCCTGCCCCAGCCCAGCCCCAGCCCCAGCCCAGCCCAGCCCCAGCCCTGGCCCCAGCCCCAGCCCCAGACCTGGCCCCATCCCCAGCCCCAACCCAGCCCTAGCCCAGCCATGCCCTCAGCCCAGCCCCAGGCCCTGAACCAACCCCCGGCCTCAGCCCAGCCCTAACCTAGCCCTGCCCCAGTCCCAGTCCTGCCCCATCCCAGCCCCCAGCCCCAGCCCTGGACCCAGCCCCAGTCGCAGCCCCGGCCCCAGCCCTTTCCCCAGCCCCAGCCCCAGCCCCAGCCCAACCCCAGGCCCAGCCCTGCCCCAGCCCAACCCCAGCCCCAGCCCTGCCCAGCCCCCAGCCCCAGCCTCAGCCCTGCCCAAGACTTGGTTCCAGCCCCAGCCCCACCCTCTGCACCAGCCCAGCTCCAGCCATAGCCCAGCCACAGATCTGACATAGCCCCAGCCCAGCCCCAGCCCCAGCCACAGCCCAGCCCCAGGCCCAGCCCCCAGCCCTAGCCCCAGCCCTGCCGCAGCCCCAGCCCCAGGCCAGACCTCAGCCCTTCCCCAGCTCTGGCTCCAACCCCAGCCCCGGCTCCAGCCCGGCCCCAGCCCTGTCCCCAGCCCCAGCCTCCAGCCCCAGCCCAGCCCCAGCCCAGCCCCAGCCCAGCCCCAGCCGTGCCCCCTGCGCCGACACCAGCCTCCAGCCCCAGCCCAGCCCCCAGCCCCGCCCCGGCCCCAGGCTCCAGCCCCAGACCTGGCCCCAGCCCAGCCCCAACCCTGCCCATGCCCTGGCCCCAGCCCAGCCCCAGCCCTGCCCCAGCCCCAGCCCCCGGTCCGAGGCCCAGCCCCAGCCCTGCCCCAGCCCAGCCCCAGCCCCCAGCCCCAGCCCAGGATCCAGCTCCAGTCGCAGCCCCCGGCCTCAGCCCAGCCCTAGCCCAGCCCCAGCCCCACCCTCAGCCCCAGCCCAGCTCCAGCCTCAGCCCAGCCCCTGCCCTGGACACAGCCCCAGCCCCACCCCAGCCTCATCCCCAGCCCAGCCGCAGCCCTGCCCCGGCCCAGCCCCAGCCCCAGCCAAGCCCCATTCACGGCCACATCCCCGGACCCAGCCCAGCCCTGCCCCAGCCCCAGCCCTGCACCGAACCCAGCCCCAGCCCAGCCCCAGCCCCTGCCCCAGCCCAAGCACTGGCCCAGCCCCAGCCCAAGCCCCATCCTTGCCACCAGCCCAGCCCTAGCCCAGCCCCAGCCCCAGCCCTGCCCCAGCCTAGCCCCAGCCCCAGTCCAGCCACAGCCCTGGACCCAGTCCCAGCCCCAGCCCAGCCCAAGCCACCACCCAGCCCCAGCCCTGCCCCAGCCCTGCCCTCAGCCCAGCCCCAGCCCCAGCCCGGCCCCAGTTCTGCCCCAGCCCCAGCCCCAGCCCAGCCCCAACCCCAGCCATCCCCCAGCCTAGCCCCAGCCCCAGCCCAGCCCCTGCCCTGGACCCAGCCCCAGCCCCACCCCAGCCTCATCCCCAGCCCCAGCCCTGCCCCAGCCCCACCCTCAGCACCAGACCAGCCTCAGCCCCAGCCCAGCCCCAGCCCCACCCTCAGCACCAGCCCAGCTCCAGCCACAGCCCAGCCACAGACCTGGACCTAGACCCAGCCCAGCCTCAGCCCCAGCCACAGCCCTGCCCCAGCCCTGGACCCAGCCCCAGCCCTGCCCCAACCCAAACCCAGCCCCAGCCCAGCCCCCAGCCCCGGCCCTACCCCTGCCCAGTCCCGGTCTATGCCCTGCCCCAGCCCTGCCCAGCCCCAGCCCCGCCCAGCCCCAGCCCCAGCCCCAGCCCTGCCCAAGATTTGGTTCCAGCCCCAGCCCCAGCCCTGCCCCAGCCCCGCCCTCGGCCCCAGCCGAAGCCATGCCCTGGACCCAGTTCCAGCCCCACCCCAGCCTCATCCACTGCCCAGCCCCAGCCCTGCCCCAGCCCAAGCCCCAGCCCAGCCCCAGTCCCAGCCCAGCCCAGCCCCAGCCCTGGCCCCAGCCCCAGCCCCAGACCTGGCCCCATCCCCAGCCCCAACCCAGCCCTAGCCCAGCCCTGCCCCAGCCCAAGCCCCAGCCCAGCCCCAGTCCCAGCCCTGCCCCATCCCAGCCCCAGCCCAAGCCCTGCCCCAGTCCCTGCCCCAGCCCAGCCCCAGCCCCAGCCCAGCCCAGCCCCAGCCCTGGCCCCAGCCCCAGCCCCAGACCTGGCCCCATCCCCAGCCCCAACCCAGCCCTAGCCCAGCCCTGACCCAGCCCCAGCCCTAGCCCAGCCCTGCCCTCAGCCCAGCCCCAGGCCCTGAACCAACCCCCGGCCTCAGCCCAGCCCTAACCTAGCCCTGCCCCAGTCCCAGTCCTGCCCCATCCCAGCCCCCAGCCCCAGCCCTGGACCCAGCCCCAGTCGCAGCCCCCCGGCCCCAGCCCTTTCCCCAGCCCCAGCCCCAGCCCCAGCCCAACCCCAGGCCCAGCCCTGCCCCAGCCCAACCCCAGCCCCAGCCCTGCCCAGCCCCAGCCCCAGCCCCAGCCCCAGCCCTGCCCAAGACTTGGTTCCAGCCCCAGCCCCAGCCCTGCCCCAGCCCCAGCCCAGCCCCAGCCCCACCCTCTGCACCAGCCCAGCTCCAGCCATAGCCCAGCCACAGATCTGACATAGCCCCAGCCCAGCCCCCAGCCCCAGCCACAGCCCTGCCCCAGCCCTGGACCCAGCCCCAGCCCAACCCCAGCCCCAGCCCTGCCCTCAGCCCCAGCCCACCTCCAGCCTCAGCCCAGCCCCTGCCCTGGACGCAGCCCCAGCCCCACCCCAGCCTCATCCCCAGCCCAGCCGCAGCCCTGCCCCAGCCCTGGACCCAGCCCCAGCCCAACCCCAGCCCCAGCCCTGCCCTCAGCCCAACCCTGCCCTCAGCCCTGCCCCAGACCCAGCCTGGCCCCAGCCCTGTCCCTAGCCCCATCCACAGCTCTAGCCCCAGCCCTGTCCGCAGCCCCAGTCCCAGCCCCAGCCCCACCCTCGCCACCAGCCCAGCCCAGCCCCAACCTTGGCCCCAGCCCAGCCCCAGTTCCAGCCCTGCCCCAGGCCCCGCCCCAGCCCCAGCCCCAGCCCCAGCCCAGTCCTGGTCGCAGCCCAGTCCCAGCCCAGCCCCAGCCCTGCCCCAGCCTAGGCCCATCCCCAGCCCAGCCCCTGCCCTGGACCCAGCCCCAGCCCCACTCCAGCCTTATCCCCAGCCCAGGACCAGCCCTGCCCCAGCCCCCGCCCCTCCCCCCAGCCCCAGCTCTGCAACGAACGCAGCCCCAGCCCGGCCCCAGCCCTGCCCCAGCTCTAGCCCCAGCCCTGCCTCCAGCCCCGGCCCCTGCCCCAGCCCTGCCCCAGCCCTAGCCCAGCCCTGCCCTCAGCCCCAGCCCCAGCCCCACACTCGGCCCCAGCCCAGCCCCTGCCCCAGCCCAAGCACTGGCCCAGCCCCAGCCCAAGCCCCATCCTTGCCACCAGCCCAGCCCTAGCCCTGCCCTAGCTCCAGCCCCAGCCCTGCCCCAGCCTAGCCCCAGCCCCAGTCCAGCCACAGCCCTGGACCCAGTCCCAGCCCCAGCCCAGCCCCAGACCAGCCTCAGCCCCCGCCCCAGCCCCAGCTCCAGCCCTGCCCAAGACTTGGTTCCAGCCCCAGCCCCAGCCCTAGCTCCAGCCCCAGCCCCAGCCCCAGCCCCAGCCCTGCCCCAGCCTCAGTCCTGCCCCAGCCCCAGTTGCAGCCCTGCCCCAGCCCTGCCCCAGCCCAGCCCCAGCCACAGCCCAGCCCCAGCCCTGGATCCAGCCCCAGTCGCAGCCCCGGCCCCAGCCCAGCCCCAGCCCAGCCCCAGTCCCAGCCCCAGCCCTGGATCCAGCCCCAGTCGCAGCCCCGGCCTCAGCCCAGCCCTAGCCCAGCCCCAGCCCCACCCTCAGCCCCAGCCCAGCTCCAGCCTCAGCCCAGCCACAGCCCTGGACCCAGCCCCAGCCCAGCTCCAGCCCCATCCCCAGCCCGGCCCTAGCCCAGCCCCAGCCCTGGACCAAGCCCCACCCCTGAGCCCAACCCAGCCCCAGCCTGGCCCCAGCCCTGCCCTAACTCCAGCCCTAGCCCTGTCCCCAGCCTCGGCCCGTGCCCCTGCCCCAGTCCCAGTCCTGCCCCATCCCAGCCCCCAGCCCCAGCCCTGCCCCCAGCCCAGCCCCAGACCCAGCCTGGCCCCAGCCCTGTCCCGAGCCCCAGCCACAGCCCTGCCCCAGGCCCAGCCCCAGCCTAGCCCCAGCCCTGCCGCAGCCCCAGCCCCAGGCCAGACTTCAGCCCTTCCCCAGCTCTGGCTCCAACCCCAGCCCCGGCTCCAGCCCGGCCCCAGCCCTGTCCCCAGCCCCGGCCCCAGCCTCCAGCCCCAGCCCAGCCCCAGCCCAGCCCCAGCCGTGCCCCCTGCGCCGACCCCAGCCTCCAGCCCCAGCCCAGCCCCAGCCCCGCCCCGGCCCCAGGCTCCAGCCCCAGACCTGGCCCCAGCCCAGCCCCAACCCTGCCCATGGCCTGGCCCCAGCCCAGCCCCAGCCCTGCCCCAGCCCCAGCCCCGGTCCGAGCCCAGCCCCAGCCCTGCCCCAGCCCAGCCCCAGCCCCAGCCCCAGTCCAGGATCCAGCTCCAGTCGCAGCCCCGGCCTCAGCCCAGCCCCAGCCCAGCTCCAGCCTCAGCCCAGCCCCTGCCCTGGACGCAGCCCCAGCCCCACCCCAGCCTCATCCCCAGCCCAGCCGCAGCCCTGCCCCGGCCCAGCCCCAGCCCCAGCCAAGCCCCATTCACGGCCACATCCCCCGGACCCAGCCCAGCCCTGCCCCAGCCCCAGCCCTGCACCAAACCCAGCCCCAGCCCGGCCCCTGCCCTGCCCCAGCCCAGCCCTGCCCCAGCCCAGCCCCAGCCCAGCCCCAGTTCCAGCCCCAGCCCCAGCCCTGCCCCCGCCCTGCCCCAGCTCTAGCCCCAGCCCTGCCTCCAGCCCCGGCCCCTGCCCCAGCCCTGCCCCAGCCCTAGCCCAGCCCTGCCCTCAGCCCCAGCCCCAGCCCCACACTCGGCACCAGCCCAGCCCCTGCCCCAGCCCAAGCACTGGCCCAGCCCCAGCCCAAGCCCCATCCTTGCCACCAGCCCAGCCCTAGCCCGGCCCCAGCTCCAGCCCCAGCCCCAGCCCAGCCCCAGCCCCAGCCCTGCCCCAGCCTAGCCCCAGCCCCAGTCCAGCCACAGCCCTGGACCCAGTCCCAGCCCCAGCCCAGCCCCAGCCACCACCCAGCCCCAGCCCTGCCCCAGCCCTGCCCTCAGCCCAGCCCCAGCCCCAGCCCGGCCCCAGTTCTGCCCCAGCCCCAGCCCCAGCCCAACCCTGGACCCAGCCCCAGCCCCAGCCCAGCCCCAACCCCAGCCATCCCCCAGCCTAGCCCCAGCCCCAGCCCAGCCCCTGCCCTGGACCCAGCCCCAGCCCCACCCCAGCCTCATCCCCAGCCCCAGCCCCAGCCCTGCCCCAGCCCCACCCTCAGCACCAGACCAGCCCCAGCCCCAGCCCAGCCCCAGCCCCACCCTCAGCACCAGCCCAGCTCCAGCCACAGCCCAGCCACAGACCTGGACCTAGACCCAGCCCAGCCTCAGCCCCAGCCACAGCCCTGCCCCAGCCCTGGACCCAGCCCCAGCCCTGCCCCAACCCAAACCCAGCCCCAGCCCAGCCCCCAGCCCCGGCCCTACCCCTGCCCAGTCCCGGTCCATGCCCTGCCCCAGCCCTGCCCAGCCCCAGCCCCGCCCAGCCCCAGCCCCAGCCCCAGCCCTGCCCAAGATTTGGTTCCAGCCCCAGCCCCAGCCCTGCCCCAGCCCCGCCCTCGGCCCCAGCCGAAGCCATGCCCTGGACCCAGTTCCAGCCCCACCCCAGCCTCATCCACTGCCCAGCCCCAGCCCTGCCCCAGCCCAAGCCCCAGCCCAGCCCCAGTCCCAGCCCTGCCCCATCCCAGCCCCAGCCCAAGCCCTGCCCCAGTCCCTGCCCCAGCCCAGCCCCAGCCCCAGCCCAGCCCAGCCCCAGCCCTGGCCCCAGCCCCAGCCCCAGACCTGGCCCCATCCCCAGCCCCAACCCAGCCCTAGCCCAGCCCTGACCCAGCCCCAGCCCTAGCCCAGCCCTGCCCTCAGCCCAGCCCCAGGCCCTGAACCAACCCCCGGCCTCAGCCCAGCCCTAACCTAGCCCTGCCCCAGTCCCAGTCCTGCCCCATCCCAGCCCCCAGCCCCAGCCCTGGACCCAGCCCCAGTCGCAGCCCCGGCCCCAGCCCTTTCCCCAGCCCCAGCCCCAGCCCCAGCCCAACCCCAGGCCCAGCCCTGCCCCAGCCCAACCCCAGCCCCAGCCCTGCCCAGCCCCAGCCCCAGCCCCAGCCCTGCCCAAGACTTGGTTCCAGCCCCAGCCCCAGCCCTGCCCCAGCCCCAGCCCAGCCCCAGCCCCACCCTCTGCACCAGCCCAGCTCCAGCCATAGCCCAGCCACAGATCTGACATAGCCCCAGCCCAGCCCCAGCCACAGCCCTGCCCCAGCCCTGGACCCAGCCCCAGCCCAACCCCAGCCCCAGCCCTGCCCTCAGCCCAACCCTTCCCTCAGCCCAGCCCCAGACCCAGCCTGGCCCCAGCCCTGTCCCTAGCCCCAGCCACAGCCCTAGCCCCAGCCCTGTCCGCAGCCCCAGCCCCAGCCCCAGCCCCAACCTTGGCCCCAGCCCAGCCCCAGTTCCAGCCCTGCCCCAGTCCCCGCCCCAGACCCAGCCACAGCCCCAGCCCTGTGCCAGCCCTACCCCAGCCCAGCCCCGGTCCCAGCCCAGCCCAAGCACTGGCCCAGCCCCAGCCCCAGCCCCAGCCCAGTCCTGGTCGCAGCCCAGTCCCAGCCCAGCCCCAGCCCTGCCCCAGCCTAGGCCCATCCCCAGCCCAGCCCCTGCCCTGGACCCCGCCACAGCCCCACTCCAGCCTTATCCCCAGCCCAGGACCAGCCCTGCCCCAGCCCCCGCCCTCCCCCCAGCCCCAGCTCTGCAACGAACGCAGCCCCAGCCCGGCCCCAGCCCTGCCCCAGCTCTAGCCCCAGCCCTGCCTCCAGCCCCGGCCCCTGCCCTAGCCCTGCCCCAGCCCTAGCCCAGACCTGCCCTCAGCCCCAGCCCCAGCCCCACACTCGGCCCCAGCCCAGCCCCTGCCCCAGCCCAAGCACTGGCCCAGCCCCAGCCCAAGCCCCATCCTTGCCACCAGCCCAGCCCTAGCCCGGCCCCAGCTCCAGCCCCAGCCCCAGCCCAGCCCCAGCCCCAGCCCTGCCCCAGCCTAGCCCCAGCCCCAGTCCAGCCACAGCCCTGGACCCAGTCCCAGCCCCAGCCCAGCCCCAGACCAGCCCCAGCCACCACCCAGCCCCAGCCCTGCCCCCAGCCCATCCCCAGCCCCAGACCCAGCCCGGCCCAGGCCCTGTCCCCAGCCCCAGACCTGCCCAGCCCCAGGCCCAGCCCCAGCCTAGCCCCAGCCCTGCCCCAGCCCCTGCCCCTGGCCGGACCTCAGCCCTGCCCCAGCCCTGGCTCCTGCCCCAGCCCTGGCTCCAGCCCCAGCCCCAGCCCTGCCCAAGCCTTGGTTCCAGCCCCAGCCCCAGCTCTGCGCCAACCCAGCCCCAGCCCAAGGCCCAGCCTCAAGCCTAGTCCTGCCCCAGCCCTGGCCCCTATCCAGCCCCAGCCCTACCCCTACCTCAGCCCTAGCCCCAGCCCTGTCCGCAGTCCCAGCCCCAGCTTCGCCCTCGCCACCAGCCCAGCCCCAGCCCCAACCTTGGCCCCAGCCCTGGCCCCAGACTTGGCCCCAGCAAAGCCCCAGGCCTAGCCCTGCCCCAGTCCCCGCCCCAGCCCCAGCCCCAGCCCTGTGCCAGCCCTGCCCCAGCCCAGCCCCGCTTCCAGCCCAGCCCTAGCCCTGGCCCAGCCTCATCCCCATCCCCAGCCCCATCCTTGCCCCCAGCCCAGCCCTAGCCCGGCCCCAGCCCCAGCCCCAGCCCCAACCCTGCCCTAGTCCCTGCCCCAGCTCAATCCTGGTCCCAGCCCAGGCCCAGCCCTCCCCCAGCCCAAGCCCCAGCCCAGCCCCAGCCCCAGCCCTAACCCAGCCGTGCCCCAGCCTCGGCCGCAGCCCTGTCCCAGCCCTGCCCTAGCTCCAGCCCTAGCCCTGTCCCCAGCCTTGGCCCGTGCCCCTGCCCCAGTCCCAGTCCTGCCCCATCCCAGCCCCCAGCCTAAGCCCTGCCCTCAGCCCAGCCCCAGACCCAGCCTCGCCCCAGCCCTGTCCCCAGCCCCAGCCCCAGCCCCAGCCCTGCCCCAGCCCCAGCCCCAGACCCAGACCCAGCCCTGCCCTAGTCCCTGCCCCAGCCCAGTCCTGGTCCCAGCCCAGGACCAGCCCAAGCCCCAGCCCCAGCCTCAGACCTACCCCAGCCCTGCCGCAGCCTCGGGACCAGCCCTGTCCCAGCCCCAGCACAGACCCCAGCCCAGCCTCAGCCCCAGCCCCAGCCCCAGCCCCACCCTCGTCCCCAGCCAAGCCCCTGCCCCAGCCCTACCCCTGCCCAGTCACGGTCCATGCCCAGCCCCAGCCCTGCCACAGCCCCCGCCCCAGCCCCAGCTCCAGCCCTGCCCAAGACTTGGTTCCAGCCCCAGCCCCAGCCATAGCTCCAGCCCCAGCCCTAGCTCCAGCCCCAGCCCCAGCCCCAGCCCCAGCCTCAGCCCTGCCCCAGCCTCAGTCCTGCCCCAGCCCTGGCCCCAGCCCCAGCCCCCGCCCCAGCCCCAGCTCCAGCCTTGCCCAAGACTTGGTTCCAGCCCCAGCCCCAGCCCTGCCCCAGCCGCAGCCCAGCCCCAGCCCCACCCTCTGCACCAGCCCAGCCCCAGCCCTACCCCAGCCCCAGCCCCAGACCCAGACCCAGCCCTGCCCTAGTCCCTGCCCCAGCCCAGTCCTGGTCCCAGCCCAGGACCAGCCCAAGCCCCAGCCCCAGCCTCAGACCTACCCCAGCCCTGCCGCAGCCTCGGGACCAGCCCTGTCCCAGCCCCAGCACAGACCCCAGCCCAGCCTCAGCCCCAGCCCCAGCCCCAGCCCCACCCTCGTCCCCAGCCAAGCCCCTGCCCCAGCCCTACCCCTGCCCAGTCACGGTCCATGCCCAGCCCCAGCCCTGCCACAGCCCCCGCCCCAGCCCCAGCTCCAGCCCTGCCCAAGACTTGGTTCCAGCCCCAGCCCCAGCCATAGCTCCAGCCCCAGCCCTAGCTCCAGCCCCAGCCCCAGCCCCAGCCCCAGCCTCAGCCCTGCCCCAGCCTCAGTCCTGCCCCAGCCCTGGCCCCAGCCCCAGCCCCCGCCCCAGCCCCAGCTCCAGCCCTGCCCAAGACTTGGTTCCAGCCCCAGCCCCAGCCCTGCCCCAGCCGCAGCCCAGCCCCAGCCCCACCCTCTGCACCAGCCCAGCTCCAGCCATAGCCCAGCCACAGATCTGGACCTAGCCCCAGCCCAGCCCCAGCCCCAGCCACAGCCCTGCCCCAGCCCTGGACCCAGCCCCAGCCCAACCCCAGCCCCAGCCCTGCCCTCAGCCCAACCCTGCCCTCAGCCCAGCCCCAGACCCAGCCTGGCCCCAGCCCTGCCCCAGCCCAGCCCCAGCCACCGCCCAGCCCCAGCCCCAGCCCCAGCATAGCCCCAGCCATACCCCAGCCCCTGCCCTGGACCCTGCCCCAGCCCCACCCCGGCCTCATCCCCAGCCCAGGCCCAGCCCTGCCCCCGCCCCAGCCCCACCCCCGGCCCCAGCCCTGGCCCCAGCCAAGCCCCACTCACGGCCCCAGCCCAGGCCCTAGCCCAGGCCTAGCCCAGCCCTGCCCCAGCCCCAGCCCTGCACCGAACCCAGCCCCAGCCCGGCCCGAGCCCTGCTTCAGCTCTGGCCCCAGCCGTGTCCCTAGCCCTGGCCCCTGCCCCAGCCCCAGCTATAGCCCAGCCCTGCCCTCAGCCCCAGCCCCAGCCCCAGCCCCACCCTCGGCCCCAGCCCAGCCCCGGCCCCAGCCCAGCCCCAGCCCAGCCCCAGCCCCACCCTGGACCCAGCCCCAGCCCCAGCCCAGCCCCAGCCCAGCCCCGCCCCAGTCCAGCCCCTGCCCTGGACACAGTCCCAGCCTCAGCCCTACCCCAGCATAAGCCCCAGCCCCAGCCCCAGCCCCATCCGTTCCCCCAGCCCGGCCCAAAACCATCCCCATCTCTGTCCCCAGCCCAGCCCCAGCCACCGCCCAGCCCCAGGCCCAGCCCCAGCCTAGCCCCAGCCCTCTCCCCAGCCCCAGCCCCAGCCCAGACCCTCGCCCAGACCCAGCCTAGCCCCAGCCCTGCCCCAGGCCCAGCCCCAGCCCCGGCCTCAGTCCAGCCTTAACCTAGCCCAGCCCCAGCCCCAGCCCAGCCCAGCCCCAGCCCCAGACCCAGCCTGGCCCCAGCCCTGTCCCCAGCCCCAGACCTGCCCAGCCCCAGGCCCAGCCCCAGCCTAGCCCCAGCCCTGCCCCAGCCCCTGCCCCTGGCCGGACCTCAGCCCTGCCCCAGCCCTGGCTCCTGCCCCAGCCCTGGCTCCAGCCCCAGCCCCAGCCCTGCCCAAGCCTTGGTTCCAGCCCCAGCCCCAGCTCTGCGCCAACCCAGCCCCAGCCCAAGGCCCAGCCTCAAGCCTAGTCCTGCCCCAGCCCTGGCCCCTATCCAGCCCCAGCCCTACCCCTACCTCAGCCCTAGCCCCAGCCCTGTCCGCAGCCCCAGCCCCAGCCCCACCCTCGCCACCAGCCCAGCCCCAGCCCCAACCTTGGCCCCAGCCCTGGCCCCAGACTTGGCCCCAGCAAAGCCCCAGGCCTAGCCCTGCCCCAGTCCCCGCCCCAGCCCCAGCCCCAGCCCTGTGCCAGCCCTACCCCAGCCCAGCCCCGCTTCCAGCCCAGCCCTAGCCCTGGCCCAGCCTCATCCCCATCCCCAGGCCCATCCTTGCCCCCAGCCCAGCCCTAGCCCGGCCCCAGCCCCAGCCCCAGCCCCAGCCCAGCCCTAGTCCCTGCCCCAGCTCAGTCCTGGTCCCAGCCCAGGCCCAGCCCTCCCCCAGCCCAAGCCCCAGCCCAGCCCCAGCCCCAGCCCTAACCCAGCCGTGCCCCAGCCTCGGCCGCAGCCCTGTCCCAGCCCTGCCCTAGCTCCAGCCCTAGCCCTGTCCCCAGCCTTGGCCCGTGCCCCTGCCCCCAGTCCCAGTCCTGCCCCATCCCAGCCCCCAGCCTAAGCCCTGCCCTCAGCCCAGCCCCAGACCCAGCCTCGCCCCAGCCCTGTCCCCAGCCCCAGCCCCAGCCCTGCCCCAGCCCCAGCCCCAGACCCAGACCCAGCCCTGCCCTAGTCCCTGCCCCAGCCCAGTCCTGGTCCCAGCCCAGGACCAGCCCAAGCCCCAGCCCCAGCCTCAGACCTACCCCAGCCCTGCCGCAGCCTCGGGACCAGCCCTGTCCCAGCCCCAGCACAGACCCCAGCCCAGCCTCAGCCCCAGCCCCAGCCCCAGCCCCACCCTCGTCCCCAGCCAAGCCCCTGCCCCAGCCCTACCCCTGCCCAGTCACGGTCCATGCCCAGCCCCAGCTCCAGCCCTGCCCAAGACTTGGTTCCAGCCCCAGCCCCAGCCATAGCTCCAGCCCCAGCCCTAGCTCCAGCCCCAGCCCCAGCCCCAGCCCCAGCCTCAGCCCTGCCCCAGCCTCAGTCCTGCCCCAGCCCTGGCCCCAGCCCCAGCCCCCGCCCCAGCCCCAGCTCCAGCCCTGCCCAAGACTTGGTTCCAGCCCCAGCCCCAGCCCTGCCCCAGCCGCAGCCCAGCCCCAGCCCCACCCTCTGCACCAGCCCAGCTCCAGCCATAGCCCAGCCACAGATCTGGACCTAGCCCCAGCCCAGCCCCAGCCCCAGCCACAGCCCTGCCCCAGCCCTGGACCCAGCCCCAGCCCAACCCCAGCCCCAGCCCTGCCCTCAGCCCAACCCTGCCCTCAGCCCAGCCCCAGACCCAGCCTGGCCCCAGCCCTGCCCCAGCCCAGCCCCAGCCACCGCCCAGCCCCAGCCCCAGCCCCAGCGTAGCCCCAGCCATACCCCAGCCCCTGCCCTGGACCCTGCCCCAGCCCCACCCCGGCCTCATCCCCAGCCCAGGCCCAGCCCTGCCCCCGCCCCAGCCCCACCCCCGGCCCCAGCCCTGGCCCCAGCCAAGCCCCACTCACGGCCCCAGCCCAGGCCCTAGCCCAGGCCTAGCCCAGCCCTGCCCCAGCCCCAGCCCTGCACCGAACCCAGCCCCAGCCCGGCCCGAGCCCTGCTTCAGCTCTGGCCCCAGCCGTGTCCCTAGCCCCGGCCCCTGCCCCAGCCCCAGCTGTAGCCCAGCCCTGCCCTCAGCCCCAGCCCCAGCCCCAGCCCCACCCTCGGCCCCAGCCCAGCCCCGGCCCCAGCCCAGCCCCGGCCCCAGCCCATCCCCAGCCCAGCCCCAGCCCCACCCTGGACCCAGCCCCAGCCCCAGCCCAGCCCCAGCCCAGCCCCGCCCCAGTCCAGCCCCTGCCCTGGACCCAGTCCCAGCCTCAGCCCTACCCCAGCATAAGCCCCAGCCCCAGCCCCAGCCCCATCCGTTCCCCCAGCCCGGCCCAAAACCATCCCCATCTCTGTCCCCAGCCCAGCCCCAGCCACCGCCCAGCCCCAGGCCCAGCCCCAGCCTAGCCCCAGCCCTCTCCCCAGCCCCAGCCCCAGCCCAGACCCTCGCCCAGACCCAGCCTAGCCCCAGCCCTGCCCCAGGCCCAGCCCCAGCCCCGGCCTCAGTCCAGCCTTAACCTAGCCCAGCCCCAGCCCCAGCCCAGCCCAGCCCCAGCCCCAGACCCAGCCTGGCCCCAGCCCTGTCCCCAGCCCCAGACCTGCCCAGCCCCAGGCCCAGCCCCAGCCTAGCCCCAGCCCTGCCCCAGCCCCTGCCCCTGGCCGGACCTCAGCCCTGCCCCAGCCCTGGCTCCTGCCCCAGCCCTGGCTCCAGCCCCAGCCCCAGCCCTGCCCAAGCCTTGGTTCCAGCCCCAGCCCCAGCTCTGCGCCAACCCAGCCCCAGCCCAA
The DNA here is from genome assembly GCF_026170545.1 of Melanerpes formicivorus. Classification (NCBI taxonomy): domain Eukaryota; kingdom Metazoa; phylum Chordata; class Aves; order Piciformes; family Picidae; genus Melanerpes; species Melanerpes formicivorus. Next base: position 48,972 of record NW_027143769.1, read on the forward strand.
GGCCCAGCCTCA
>NW_027143770.1:5000-48902 GCF_026170545.1 Melanerpes formicivorus
TCCTTCCTTCCTTCCACCCTTCCTTCCTTCCTTTCTTCCTTCATTCCTTCCTTCCTTCCTTCCTTCCTTCCTTCTTTCCTTCCTTCCTCTCTTCCTCCCTCCCTGCCACCCTCCTTCCTTCCTTCCTTTCTCTTTCCTTCCTTCCTTCCTTCCTTCCTTCCTTCCTTCCTTCCTTCCTTCCTTCCTTCCTTCCTTCCTTCCTTCCTTCCTTCCTTCCTTCCTTCCTTCCTTCCTTCCTTCCTTCCTTCCTTCCATCCTTCCTTCCTTCATTCCTTCCTTCCTTCATTCCTTCCTTCCTTTCTTCCTTCCTTCCTTCCTTATTTTCATCCTTCCTTCCTTCTTTCTCCTTCCTTCCCTCCTTCCTTCCTTCCGTTCCTTCCTTCCTTCCTTTCTCTCTATCTCCCTCCCTTCCACCCTCCTTCCTTCCTTCCTTTCTCTTTCCTTCCTTCCTTCCTTCCCTTCCTTCCTTCCTTCCTTCCTTCCTTCCTTCCTTCCTTCCTTCCTTCCTTCCTTCCTTCCTTCCTTCCTTCCTTCCTTCCTTCCTTCCTTCCTTCCTTCCTCCCTTCCTTCCTTTGCTTCCTTCCTTCCTCCTTCCATCCTGCTTTTCTTCCATCCTTCCTTCCTTTCTCCTTCCTTCCTTTCTCCTCTGCCCATCCCCAGCCCTGCCCCCGCCCCAATCCCAGCCCAGCCCCAGCCCAGCCTCGGCCCCAGCCCCAGCCTCAGCCCTACGCAGTCCTGTGCCACCCCTTAGCCCCAGCACAGTCCCAGCCCCAGCACAGCCCCAGCCCCGGTTTCAATCCCGGCCCCAGCCTAGCCCCCAGCCCCAGCCCCGGCCCCTGCCCCAGACCCAGCCCCAGCCCCAGCCCCAGCCCTGCCCCAGCGCTGCCCAAGCCCTGAGCCAGCCCCATCCCAGTCCCAGCCCAGCCCCAGCCCAGCCCAGCCTCCACCCCCAACCCTGCCCCAGCACCAGCCCTGCCCCAGCCCCACCCCCAGCCCCGGCCCCAGACCTGCCCCAGCCACAACCCAGGCCCCAGGCCCTAGCACTGCCCCAGCCCTGCCCCAGCCCCAGCCCCAGCCCTACCCCAACCCTGCCCTAGCCCAGCCCCAGCCCCTGCCCTGCCCCCAGCCCTGCCGCAGCCCTGCCCCAGCCCCAGCCCTACGCCAGCCCTTCCCCAGCCCAGCCCCAGCCCTGCCCCAGCCCTGCCCCAGCCCCAGCCCAGCCCCCAGCTCCGACCCCAGCCCCAGCCCCAGGGCTGCCTCAGCCATGGCCCCAGCCCAGCTCAAGCCCGGTTCCAGGCTCCAGCGCAGCCCCAGCCCCAGCCCAGCCACATGCCCAGCCGCAGCCCTGCACCGGCCTCCACACCAGCCCGAGCCCTGCCCCAGCCCCCGCCCCAGCCCCGGCCCCAGACCTGCCGCAGCCACAACCCAGGCCCCAGCCCCCAGCCCTGCCCCAGACTTACCCCAGCCCTGCCCCAGCCCTACCCAAGCCCTGCCCCAGCCCTACCCCAGCCCTGCCCCAGCACAGCCCCGGCCCCAGACCCCAGCCCAGCCCCAGCCCTACCCCAGCCCTGCCCCAGCCCCTGCCTAGCCCCGGACACAGCCCTGGCCCCCACCCTGCCACAGCCCTGCCCCAGCCTAGCCCCACCCCGGTCCCAGGCTCCAGCCCAGCCCCAGCCCCAGCCCTGGCTCAGCCCTAGCCCCAGCCCCAGCCCCAGCCCTGCCCCATGCCCAACCGTAGCCCTGCCCCAGCCCCCACCACAGCCCCAGGCCCCAGCCCCTGCCCCAGCCCAGCCCCAGCCCAGCCTCAGCCCCAGCCCAGCCCCCAGTCCCGGCCCCAGCCCCAGCCCCGGACCCAGCCCCAGCCCCAGGGGCTGCCCAAGCCACGGCCCCAGCCCAGACCCAACCCGGGCCCAGCCCCAGCCCCAGTCCCAGCCCCAGCCCCCAGCCCAGCCCAGCCTCAGCCCCAGCCCCTGCCCCCAGCCCTGCCCCAGCCCTGGTTCCAGACGTACCCCCAGCCCTGCCCCAGTCCCGGCCCTGCCCCAGACCCGGCCCCAGCTCAGCCCCAGCCCAGTCCCAGCCCTGCCCCAGCCCCAGACCTGCCTCCAGCCCTGTCCCAGCCCCGGCCCCAGCCGCGACCCCAGTCCTATCCCAGCCCAGCCCCAACCCTCCCCCAGCCCTGACCCCAGCCCTGCCCCAGCCCTGACCCCAGCCCTGCCCCCAGGCCAGGCTCCAGCCCCCAGCCCAGCCCCAGCCCTGCCCCAGCCCAGCCCCGGCCGCAGCCCCGGCCCCTGCCCCAACCCCAGCCCTGCCCCAGCCCCAGCCCCAGCCCTGCCCCAGGCCCTGCCTAGCCCAGGACCCCCGCCCTGGCCCCAACCCTGCCACAGACCTGCCCCCAGCCCAGCCCCATCCCCAGCCCTGACCCAGCCCAGCCCCACCATTGGCCCCAGCCCCGGCCTCAGTTCTGCCCCACCCCTGTCCAAGCCCTGCCCAGCCCAGCCCCAACCCTGCCCAAGCCCCAGCCCTGTCCCTAGCCCCGGACACAGCCCTGGCCCCAACCCTGCCACATGCCTGCCCCAGCCTAGCCCCCAGCCCGGTACCAGGCTCCAGCCCAGCCCCAGCCCCAGCCCTGCCCCAAGCCCAACCGTAGCCCTGCTCCAGCCCCCAACCCGCCCCAGCCCCAGCCCCAGCCCAGCTTCCAGCCCAGCCACAGACCTGCTACAGCCCTGCCCCAATCCAGCCCAGCCTCAGCCCTAGCCCAGCCTCCAGCCCAACCCTGCCCCCAGCCACAGGGCTACTCCAGACATACCCCAGCCCCAGACCTGCCTCCAGCCTAGCCCTGTCCCAACCCCGGCCCCAGCCCCGGCCCCAGGCCTGCCCCAGCCGTACCCCCTAGCCAAGGCACAGCCCCTGCCCCAGCCCCAGCCCTACCCCAGCCCTGCCCCAGCCCAGCCCCAGCCCCAGACCCCAACCCAACCCCCAGCCCTGCCCCAGCCACAGCCCTACCCCAGCCCTGCCCCAGCACAGCCCCCAGCCCCAGCCCCCAGGCCTACCCCAGCCCTGCCCCAGCCCAGCCCCTGCCCCAGCCCCAGCCCAGCCCCGGCCCCAGCCCTGCCCCCAGCACCGGCCCCAACCCCAGCCCAGCCCCAGCCCCAGCCCCCAGCCCAGCCCCAGCCCTGCCCCAGCCCCCAGCCCAGCCCCAGACCTGCCCCAGCCCCCAGCCCTACGCCAGCCCTGCCTCAGCCCCAGCCCCAGCCCCAGCCCAACCCAGCCCCAGCCCTGCCCAAGCCCTGCCCCAGCCCCAGCCCAGCCTCCAGTCCAACACTGCCCCAGCACCAGCCCAGCCCCAGCCCTGCCTCAGCCCTGCCCCAGCCCCAGCCCTGCCCCAGCCCTGCCCAAGCCCTGCCCCAGCCCCAGCCCAGCCTCCAGTCCAACACTGCCCCAGCACCAGCCCAGCACCAGCCCTGCCTCAGCCCTGCCCCAGCCCCAGCCCTGCCCCAGCCCTGCCCAAGCCCTGCCCCAGCCCCAGCCCAGCCTCCAGTCCAACACTGCCCCAGCACCAGCCCTGCCCCAGCCCAGCCCCAGCCCCAGCCCTGCCCCATGCCCAGCTGCAGCCCTGCACCAGCCTCCACACCAGCCCCAGCCCTGCCCCAGCTCTACCCCAGCCCCGGCTCCAGACCTGCCCCAGCCACAACCCAGGACCCAGACCCCAGCCCTGCACCAGCCCTACCCCAGCCCTGCCCCAGCCCAGCCACCAGCCCAACCCTGCCCCAGCACCAGCCCTGACCCAGCCCGACCCAGCCCCAGCCCCATCCCTGGCCCCAGCCCTGGCCTCAGCCCTGCCCCAGCCCCAGCCCAGCCCCAGCTGAGCACCCAGCCCCGGCCCCCAGCCCCAGCCCTAGGGCTGCCCTAGCCACGGCCCTAGCCCAGCCCCAGCCCGGTCCCAGGCTCCACCCCCAGCCCCAGCCCCTGCCCCAGCCCCGGCCCCAGACCTGCCCCAGCCACAACCCAGGCCCCAGCCCTGCCCCCTGCCCAGCCCCAACTCTGCCGCAGCCCTGGCCCCAGCCACAGCCCCAGCACCAGCCCTGCCCCAGCCCTTGTCCCAACCCAGCCCCAACCATGCCCAAGCCCCAGTCCCAGCCCTGGCCCCAGCTCCAGCCCCAGCCCTACCCAAGCCCTGCCCCAGCCCCAGCCCTACCCCAGCCCAGCCCCAGCCCCAGCCCTGCCCCAGCCCTGCCCCAGCCCTACCCCAGCCCTGCCCCAGCCCTGCCCCGGCCCAGCCACCAGCCCAAACCTGCCCCAGCACCAGCCCTGACCCAGCCCTGACCCAGCCCCGACCCAGCCCCAGCCCCACCCCTACTGCAAGAAGGGGGCCGCTTTAACAACCAATGTGATCAGCGGAATCCAACTTTATTGAGCATCAGACACATCTTATATACAGTTTGCTATAATTATGCCCCACTTGGCAACATACTATTGGTTGCTCTCTAACAGGTTACATCATTGTTTTCACAACTCTGTGGAATTCTTCTATCCGGCCTAATTGCTCTCTTTCCCAGATCTCGCCTCCTCCTTATCTTGCTTGCCTCCCATCTCAGGGGCAGCTGGACTTCAGCATACCAAGCAATCAGCACTTTCTCACATCTCCTACTCTGCCACTGTATCATCAACAGAGAATTCTTCAAGGCCTGAATTGCACAGGTGTTCCTGGGACCCATGTCCCCTCTTGCTCAAAACAAACCCCAACAACACATCCCCATCCCTGCCCCCAGCCCAGCCCCAGCCCCAGCCCTGCCCCATCCCAGCCCCAGCCCCAGCCCATACCCTGCCCCAGTCCCTGCCCCAGCCCATTCCTGGTCCCAGTCCAGCCACAGCCCAGCCCCAGCCCTGCCCTCAGCCCAGCCCCAGACACAGCCTGGCCCCAGCCCTGTCCCCAGCCCCAGCCACAGCCCAGCCCCAGGCCCTGCCCCAGCCTAGCCCCAGCCCTGCCCCAGCACTGGCTCCTGCCCCAGCCCTGGCTCCTGCCCCAGCCCTGGCTCCAGCCCCAGCCCCAGCCCTGCCCATGCCTTGGTTCCAGCCCCAGCCCCAGCCCTGCGCCAACCCAGCCCCAGCCCAAGGCCCAGCCTCAAGACTAGTCCTGCCCCAGCCCTGGCCCCAATCCAGCCCCAGCCCAACCCCTACCTCAGCCCTAGCCCCAGCCCTGTCCGCAGCCCCAGCCCAAGCCCCACCCTCGCCACCCAGCCCAGCCCCAGCCCCAACCTTGCCCCCAGCCCAGCCCCAGTTCCAGCCCTGCCCCAGCCCTGCCCCTGCCCCGGCCCCAGCCCTGCCCCAGCTCTGGCCCCAACCCAAGCCCCAGCCCCGGCCCCTGCCCCAGCCCCAGCCCTAGCCCAGCAATGCCCTCAGCCCCAGCCCCAGCCCCAGCCCCACCCTCGGCCCCAGCCCAGCCCCTGATCCCAGCCCTGCCCCGGCCCAGCCCCAGCCCCAGCCCAGCCCCTGCCCTGGACCCAGCCCCAGCCCAGCCCCAGCCCCAGCCCCAGCCCTGCCCCAGCCCAGTCCCAGCCACAGCCCAGCCCCAGCCCGGGACCCAGCCCCAGTCGCAGCCCCGGGCCCAGCCCAGCCCAATCCCAGCCCCAGCCCCACCCTCAGGCCCAGCCCAGCTTCAGCCACAGCCCAGCCACAGCCCTGGACCCAGCCCCAGCACAGCTCCATCCCCAGCCCAGCCCCAGCCCTGCCCTCAGCCCAACCCCAGCCCCAGCCCGGCCCCAGTCCTGCCCCAGCCCTGGACACAGCCCCACCCTGGACCCAGCCCTAGCCCCAGCCCAGCCCCAGCCCTGACCCAGCCTAGCCCCAGCCCCAGTCCAGCCCCTGCCCCGGACCAGTCCCAGCCCAGCCCCAGCCCTGCCCCAGCCCAGCCCCAGCCACAGCCCAGCCCCAGCCCTGGACCCAGCCCCAGTCGCAGCCCCGGGCCCAGCCCAGCCCAATCCCAGCCTCAGCCCCACCCTCAACCCCAGCCCAGCTTCAGCCACAGCCCAGCAACAGCCCTAGACCCAGCCCCAGCACAGCTCCATCCCCAGCCCTGCCCCAGCCCTGCCCTCAGCCCAACCCCAGCCCCAGCCTGGCCCCAGTCCTGCCCCAGCCCTGGACACAGCCCCACCCTGGACCCAGCCCTAGCCCCAGCCCAGCCCCAGCCCTGACCCAGCCCAGCCCCAGCTCCAGTCCAGCCCCTGCCCCAGACCAGTCCCAGCCCAGCCCCAGCCCCAGCCCCAGCCCTGCCCCAGCCCAGCCCCAGCCACAGCCCAGCCCCAGCCCTGGATCCAGACCAAGTCGCAGCCCCGGCCCCAGCCCAGCCCTAGCCCAGCCCCAGCCCCACCCTCAGCCCCAGCCCAGCCCCAGCCACTGTCCCAGCCCCAGCCCTGCCCTAGCCCAGCCGCAGCCCTGGACCAAGCCCCACCCCTGAGCCGAACCCAGCCCCAGACTGCCCCAGCCCTGCCCTAGCTCCAGCCCTAGCCCTGTCCCCAGCCTCGGCCCGTGCCCCTGCCCCAGTCCCAGTCCTGCCCCATCCCAGCCCCCAGCCCCAGCCCTACCCTCAGCCCAGCCCCAGACACAGCCTGGCCCCAGCCCTGTCCCCAGCCACAGCCACAGCCCAGTCCCAGGCCCAGCCCCAGCCTAGCTCCAGCCCTGCCCCAGCCCCAGCCCCAGGCCTGACCTCAGCCCTGCCCCAGCCCTGGCTCCTGCCCCAACCCTGGCTCCAGCCCCAGCCCCAGCCCTGCCCAAGCCTTGGTTCCAGCCCCAGCCCCAGCCCTGCGCCAACCCAGCCCCAGCCCAAGGCCCAGCCTCAAGCCTAGTCCTGCCCCAGCCCTGGCCCCAATCCAGCCCCAGCCCTACCCCTACCTCAGCCCTAGCCCCAGCCCTGTCCGCAGCCCCAGCCCCAGCCCCAGCCCCACCCTCCCCACCAGCCCAGCCCCAGCCCCAACCTTGGCCCCAGCCCAGCCCCAATTCAAGCCCCGGCCCCAGCCCCGGCTCCAGACTCGGCCCCAGCCCAGCCCCAGGCCTACCCCTGTGCCAGCCCTACCCCAGCCCAGCCCCGGTCCCAGCCCAGCCCAAGCCCTGGCCCAACCCCAGCCCAAACCCCATCCTTGCCCCCAGCCCAGCCCCGGCCCCAGCCCCAGCCCTGCCCCAGCCCAAACCCAGCCCCAGCCCAGCCCCCAGCCCCGGCCCTAACCCTGCCCAGTCCCGGTCCATGCCCAGCCCCAACCCTGCCCAGCCCTTCCCCAGCCCCAGCCCTGCCCAAGTCTTGGTTCCAACCCCAGCCCCAGCCCTGCCCCAGCCCCACCCTCGGCCCCAGACCAGCTTCAGCCCCAGCCCCAGCCCTAGCCCTGCCCTGGACCCAGCCCCAGCCCCACCCCAGCCTCGTCCCCTGCCCAGCCACAGCCCTGCCCCAGCCCAAACCCCAGCCCCGGCCCCAGCCCCATCCCTGCCCCCCGCACAGCCCCAGCCCCAGCCCTGCCCCATCCCAGCCCCAGCCCCAGCCCCAGCCCTACCCTCAGCACAGCCCCAGGCCCAGCCCGGCCCCAGTCCTGCCCCAGCCCTGGACACAGCCCCACCCTGGACCCAGCCCTAGCCCCAGCCCAGCCCCAGCCCTGACCCAGCCTAGCCCCAGCCCCAGTCCAGCCCCTGCCCCGGACCAGTCCCAGCCCAGCCCCAGCCCTGCCCCAGCCCAGCCCCAGCCACAGCCCAGCCCCAGCCCTGGACCCAGCCCCAGTCGCAGCCCCGGGCCCAGCCCAGCCCAATCCCAGCCTCAGCCCCACCCTCAACCCCAGCCCAGCTTCAGCCACAGCCCAGCAACAGCCCTAGACCCAGCCCCAGCACAGCTCCATCCCCAGCCCTGCCCCAGCCCTGCCCTCAGCCCAACCCCAGCCCCAGCCTGGCCCCAGTCCTGCCCCAGCCCTGGACACAGCCCCACCCTGGACCCAGCCCTAGCCCCAGCCCAGCCCCAGCCCTGACCCAGCCCAGCCCCAGCTCCAGTCCAGCCCCTGCCCCAGACCAGTCCCAGCCCAGCCCCAGCCCCAGCCCCAGCCCTGCCCCAGCCCAGCCCCAGCCACAGCCCAGCCCCAGCCCTGGATCCAGACCAAGTCGCAGCCCCGGCCCCAGCCCAGCCCTAGCCCAGCCCCAGCCCCACCCTCAGCCCCAGCCCAGCCCCAGCCACTGTCCCAGCCCCAGCCCTGCCCTAGCCCAGCCGCAGCCCTGGACCAAGCCCCACCCCTGAGCCGAACCCAGCCCCAGACTGCCCCAGCCCTGCCCTAGCTCCAGCCCTAGCCCTGTCCCCAGCCTCGGCCCGTGCCCCTGCCCCAGTCCCAGTCCTGCCCCATCCCAGCCCCCAGCCCCAGCCCTACCCTCAGCCCAGCCCCAGACACAGCCTGGCCCCAGCCCTGTCCCCAGCCACAGCCACAGCCCAGTCCCAGGCCCAGCCCCAGCCTAGCTCCAGCCCTGCCCCAGCCCCAGCCCCAGGCCTGACCTCAGCCCTGCCCCAGCCCTGGCTCCTGCCCCAACCCTGGCTCCAGCCCCAGCCCCAGCCCTGCCCAAGCCTTGGTTCCAGCCCCAGCCCCAGCCCTGCGCCAACCCAGCCCCAGCCCAAGGCCCAGCCTCAAGCCTAGTCCTGCCCCAGCCCTGGCCCCAATCCAGCCCCAGCCCTACCCCTACCTCAGCCCTAGCCCCAGCCCTGTCCGCAGCCCCAGCCCCAGCCCCAGCCCCACCCTCCCCACCAGCCCAGCCCCAGCCCCAACCTTGGCCCCAGCCCAGCCCCAATTCAAGCCCCGGCCCCAGCCCCGGCTCCAGACTCGGCCCCAGCCCAGCCCCAGGCCTACCCCTGTGCCAGCCCTACCCCAGCCCAGCCCCGGTCCCAGCCCAGCCCAAGCCCTGGCCCAACCCCAGCCCAAACCCCATCCTTGCCCCCAGCCCAGCCCCGGCCCCAGCCCCAGCCCTGCCCCAGCCCAAACCCAGCCCCAGCCCAGCCCCCAGCCCCGGCCCTAACCCTGCCCAGTCCCGGTCCATGCCCAGCCCCAACCCTGCCCAGCCCTTCCCCAGCCCCAGCCCTGCCCAAGTCTTGGTTCCAACCCCAGCCCCAGCCCTGCCCCAGCCCCACCCTCGGCCCCAGACCAGCTTCAGCCCCAGCCCCAGCCCTAGCCCTGCCCTGGACCCAGCCCCAGCCCCACCCCAGCCTCGTCCCCTGCCCAGCCACAGCCCTGCCCCAGCCCAAACCCCAGCCCCGGCCCCAGCCCCATCCCTGCCCCCCGCACAGCCCCAGCCCCAGCCCTGCCCCATCCCAGCCCCAGCCCCAGCCCCAGCCCTACCCTCAGCACAGCCCCAGGCCCGGACCCAGCCCCGGCCTCAGCCCAGCCCTAAGCTAGCCCTGCCCCAGCCCCTGCTCCAGCCCATTCCTGGTCCCAGCCCAGCCACAGCCCAGCCCCAGCCACATCCCAGCTCCAGCCACAGCCCAGCCACAGCCCTGGACCCAGCCCCAGCCCAGCCCCATCCCCAGCCCTGCCCCAGCCCTGCCCTCAGCCCAGCCACAGCCCCAGCCCGGAACCAGTCCTGCCCCAGCCCTGGACACAGCCCCACCCTGGACCCAGCCCCAGCCCTGCCCCAGCCTAGCCCCAGCCCCAGTCCAGTCCCTGCCCTGGACCCAGTCCCAGCCCCAGCCCAGCCCAAGCCAAGCCCCAGCCCCAGCCCAGACCCTGCCCTGGACCCAGCCCCAGCCCCACCCCAGCCTCATCCCCAGCCCAGGCCCAGCCCTGCCCCAGCCCAGCGCAGCCCCATCCCCATCCCTGCCCCCAGCCCAGCCCCAGCCACTGCCCAGCCCCAGCCCGGGACCCAGCCCAAGCCCCAGCCCTCTCCCGCTCCCCGCCCCAGACCCAGACCCAGCCCCACCCCCTGCCCCAGCCCCAGCCCTGCATCGAACCCAGCCCCAGCCCGGCCCCACCCTCAGCCCCAGCCCAGCTCCAGACACAGCCCTGCCCCAGCCCTGCCCTCAGCCCAGCCCCAGCCCCAGCCCGGAACCAGTCCTGCCCCAGCCCTGGACACAGCCCCACCCTGGACCCAGCCCCAGCCCAGCCCCAGCCCCAACCCTGCCCTAGCCCAGCCCCAGCCCTGGACCAAGCCCCACCCCTGCCCTAGCCCAGCCCCAGCCCTGGACCAAGCCCCACCCCTGAGCCGAACCCAGCCCCAGCCTGGCCCCAGCCCTGCCCTAGCTCCAGCCCTAGCCCTGTCCCCAGCCTCGGCCCGTGCCCCAGCCCCAGTCCCAGTCCTGCCCCATCCCAGCCTCCAGCCCCAGCCCTGCCCTCAGCCCAGCCCCAGACCCAGCCTCGCCCCAGCCCTGTCCCGAGCCCCAGCCCCACCCCAGCCTCATCCCCAGCCCAGGCCCAGCCCTGCCCCAGCCCCAGCCCCACCCCCGGCCCCAGCCCAGACCCCAGCCAAGCCCCACTCACGGCCCAAGCCCCGGCCCCAGCCCAGCCCTAGCCCAGCCCTGCCCCAGCCCCAGCTCTGCACCGAACCCAGCCCCAGCCCTGCCCCAGCTCTGGCCCCAGCCCCACCCTCGGCCCCTGCCCAGCCCCTGCCCCAGATCTGCCCCGGCCCAGCCCCAGCCCCAGCCCCAGCCCAGCCCCTGCCCTGTACCCAGCCCCAGCCCCAGCCCAGCCACAGCCCTGCCCTGCCCCAGCCCAAACCCCAGCCCCGGCCCCATCCCCATCCCTGCCCCCCGCACAGCCCCAGCCCCAGCCCTGCCCCATCCCAGCCCCAGCCCCAGCCCCAGCCCTACCCTCAGCACAGCCCCAGGCCCGGACCCAGCCCCGGCCTCAGCCCAGCCCTAAGCTAGCCCTGCCCCAGCCCCTGCTCCAGCCCATTCCTGGTCCCAGCCCAGCCACAGCCCAGCCCCAGCACTGCCCCAGCCCAGCCCCAGCCCCAGCCCCAGCCCCAGCCCCACCCTCGGCCCCTGCCCAGCCCCTGCCCCAGATCTGCCCCGGCCCAGCCCCAGCCCCAGCCCCAGCCCAGCCCCTGCCCTGTACCCAGCCCCAGCCCCAGCCCAGCCACAGCCCTGCCCAGCCCCAGCCACAGCCCCAGCCCCAGCCCTGGTCCCAGCCGCAGTCGCAGCCCCGGCCCCAGCCCCGCCCTAGCCCAGCCCTAGCCCCACCCTCAGCCCCAGCCGAGCTAAAGCCACAGCCCAGCCACAGCCCTGGACCCAGCCCCAGCCCAGCCCCATCCCCAGTCCAGCCCCAGCCCCACCCCCAGCCCGGAACCAGTCCTGCCCCAGCCCTGGACACAGCCCCACCCTGTCCCCAGCCCCAGCCCCAGCCCAGCCCCAGCCCTGACCCAGCCTAGCCCCAGCCCCAGTCCAGCCCCTGCCCTGGACCCAGTCCCAGCCCCTGCCCAGCCCAAGCCCAGCCCCAGCCACTACCGAGCCCCAGCCCAGCCCCACCCCAGCCTCATCCCCAGCCCAGCCCCATCCCTGCCCCCACCCCAGCCTCATCCCCAGCCCAGGCCCAGCCCTGCCCCAGCCCAGCGCAGCCCCAGCCCCATCCCTGCCCCCAGCCCAGCCCCAGCCCAGCCCAGCCCCAGCCCAGCCCCAGCCACCGCCCAGCCCCTGCCCTGGACCCGGCCCCAGCCCCACCCCAGCCTCATCCCCAGCCCAGGCCCATCGCTGCCCCCAGCCCAACCCCAGCCCCAGCCCTGCCCATGCCTTGGTTCCAGCCCCAGCCCCAGCCCTGGCCCCAATCCAGCCCCAGCCCTACCCCTACCTCAGCCCTAGCCCCAGCCCTGTCCGCAGCCCCAGCCCCAGCCCTAGCCCCACGCTCGTCGCCAGCCCAGCCCCAGCCCCAACCTTGGCTCCAGCCCAGCCCCAGTTCCAGCCCTGCCCCAGCCCTGCCACTTCCCCGGCCCCAGCCCCGGCCCCAGACTTGGCCCCAGCCCAGCCCCAGGCCTAGCCCTGTGGCAGCCCTACCCCAGCACAGCCCCAGTCCCAGCCTAGCCCAAGCCCTGCCCCAGCCCCAGCCCTGCACCGAACCCAGCCCCAGCCTGGCCCCAGCCCTGCCCCAGCTCTGGCCCCAGCCCTGTCCACAGCCGCGGCCCCTGCCCCAGCCCCAGCCCTAGCCCAGCCGTGCCCTCAGCCCCAGCCCCAGCCCCACCCTCACCCCCAGCCCAGCCCCTTCCCCAGCCCTTCCCCGGCCCAGCCCCAGCCCCTGCCCAGCTCCTGCCCTGGACCCAGCCCCAGACGCAGCCCCAGCCACAGCCCAACCCCAGCCACAGCCCTGCCCCAGCCCTGGACCCAGCCCCAGCCACAGCCCCACCCCCGGCCCCAGCCCCGGCCCCAGCCCAGCCCTAACCTAGCCCTGCCCCAGCCCCAGGCCTAGCCCAGCCGTGCCCTCAGCCCAGCCCTAGCCCCAGCCCAGCCCAGCCCCAGACCCAAACCCAGCCTGGCCCCAGCCCTGTCCCCAGCCCCAGCCCAGCCCAGCCCAGCCCCAGACCAAGCCCCAGCCTAGCCCCAGCGCTGCCCCAGCCCCAGCCCCGCCCCAGCCGCAGCCCCTGGCCGGACCTCAGACCTGCCCCAGCCCAGGCCCAGGCCTAGCCCTGTCCCAGTCCCCGCCCCAGACCCAGCCACAGCCCCAGCCCTGTGCCAGCCCTACCACAGCCCAGCCCCGGTCCCAGCCCAGCCCAAGCCCCAGGCCTGCCCTGGACCCAGCCCCAGCCCCACCCCAGCCTCATCCCCAGCCCAGACACATCCCTGCCCCAGCCCAAGCCCCAGCCCCATCCCCATCCCCATCCCCATCCCCATCCCTGCCCCAGCCCAGCCCCAGCCACCGCCCAGCCCCAGCCCCAGCCCCAGCCTTGCCCCAGTCCCTGCCCCAGCCCAGTCCTGATCCCAGTCCAGCCCCAGCCAAGCCCCAGCCCTGCCCCAGCCTAGCCCCAGCCCTACCCAGCCCCTGCCCTGGACCCAGCCCCAGCCCCACCCCAGCCTCATCCCCAGCCCAGGCCCAGCCCTGCCCCAGCCCCAGCCCCACCCCTGGCCCCAGCCCTGGCCCCAGCCAAGCCCCACTCATGGCCCCAGCTCCGGCCCCAGCCCAGCCCTAGCCCAGCCCTGCCCCAGCCCCAGCCCTGCACCGAACCCAGCCCCAGCCCGGCCCCAGCCCTGCCCCAGCCTCGGCCGCAGCCCCAGCCCTACCCCATCCCTGCCCCTGCCTCGGCCGCAGCCCAGCCCCAGCCCCAGCCCTACCCCAGCCCTGCCCCTGCCTCGGCCGCAGCCCAGCCCCAGCCCCAGCCCTACCCCAGCCCTGCCGCAGCCTCGGACCCAGCCCTGTCCCAGGCCCAGCCCAGACCCCAGCCCAGCCCCAGCCATGCCCCCAGCCCAGACCTGCCCCCAGCCCCAGCCCAAGGCCCAGCCTCCAGCCTACTCCAGCCCCAGCCCGAACCTCAGTCCCAGCCCTACCCCAGGCCCCAGCCCCTGCCCCCAGCCCAGCCCCAGCCCTGGGTCAGCCCTACCCCAGCCCAGCCCCGGTTCCAGCCCAGCCCAAGCCCTGGCCCAGCCGCAGCCCAAATCCCATCCTTGCCCCCAGCCCAGCCCTAGCCCTGCCCCAGTCCCAGCCCCAGCCCAGCCCCAGCCCTGGACCCAGCCCCAGCCCCACCCCAGCCTCATCTCCAGCCCAAGCCCAGCCATGCCCCAGACCCAGCCCTGCACCGAACCCAGCCCCAGCCCGGCCCCAGCCCTGCCCCAGCCTCGGCCACAGCCCCAGCCCTACCCCATCCCTGACCCTGCCTCGGCCGCAGCCCAGCCCCAGCCCCAGCCCTACCCCAGCCCTGCCGCAGCCTCGGACCCAGCCCTGTCCCAGGCCCAGCCCAGACCCCAGCCCAGCCCCAGCCATGCCCCCAGCCCAAACCTGCCCCCAGCCCCAGCCCCAGCCCCAGCCCCAGCCCAGCCCTAGCCCAGCCCCAGCCCTGGACCAAGCCCCACCCCTGAGCCGAACCCAGCCCCAGCCTGGCCCCAGCCCTGCCCTCAGCCCAGCCCCAGACCCAGCCTGTCCCCAGCCCTGTCCCCAGCCCCAGCCCCATCCCAGCCCCCAGCCCCAGCCCTGCCCTCAGCCCAGCCCCAGCCCCAGAATGGCCCCAGCCCTGTCCCCAGCCCCAGCCCCAGGCCCAGCCCCAGCCCCAGCCACAGCCCCAGCCCTGCCCCAGCCGCAGCCCCAGGCCTGACCTCAGCCCTGCCCCAGCCCTGGCTCCTGCCCCAACCCTGGCTCCAGCCCCAGCCCCAGCCCTGCCCAAGCCTTGGTTCCAGCCCCAGCCCCAGCCCTGCGCCAACCCAGCCCCAGTCCAAGGCCCAGCCTCAAGCCTAGTCCTGCCCCAGCCCTGGCCCCAATCCAGCCCCAGCCCTACCCCTACCTCAGCCCTAGCCCCAGCCCTGTCCGCAGCCCCAACCCCAGCCCCAGCCCCACCCTCGCCACCAGCCCAGCCCCAGCCCCAACCTTGGCCCCAGCCCAGCCCCAGTTCCAGCCCTGCCCCAGCCCTGCCCCTGCCCCGGCCCCAGCCCCGGCCCCAGACTCGGCCCCCAGCCCAGCCCCAGGCCTAGCCCTGTGCCAGCCCTACTCCAGCCCAGCCCCGGTCCCAGCCTAGCCCAAGCCCTGCCCCAGCCCCAGCCCTGCACCGAACCCAGCCCCAGCCTGGCCCCAGCCCTGCCCCAGCTCTGGCCCCAGCCCTGTCCACAGCCGCGGCCCCTGCCCCAGCCCCACCCTCACCCCCAGCCCAGCCCCTTCCCCAGCCCTGCCCCGGCCCAGCCCCAGCCCCTGCCCAGCTCCTGCCCTGGACCCAGCCACAGTTGCAGCCCCATCCCCAGCCCAACCCCAGCCACAGCCCTGCCCCAGCCCTGGACCCAGCCCCAGCCACAGCCCCACCCCCGGCCCCAGCCCCGGCCCCAGCCCAGCACTAACCTAGCCCTGCCCCAGCCTCGGCCTCAGCCCAGCCCTAACGTAGCCCTGCCCCAGCCCCAGGCCTAGCCCAGCCGTGCCCTCAGCCCAGCCCTAGCCCCAGCCCAGCCCAGCCCCAGCCCCAGACCCAGCCTGGCCCCAGCCCTGTCCCCAGCCCCAGCCCAGCCCAGCCCAGCCCCAGGCCAAGCCCCAGCCTAGCCCCAGCGCTGCCCCAGCCCCAGCCCCGCCCCAGCCGCAGCCCCTGGCCGGACCTCAGCCCTGCCCCAGCCCTGGCTCCTGCCCCAGCCCTGGCTCCTGCCCCAGCCCTGGCTCTAGCCCCAGCCCCAGCCCTGCCCATGCCTTGGTTCCAGCCCCAGCCCCAGCCCTGCGCCAACCCAGCCCCAGCCCAAGGCCCAGCCTCAAGCCTAGTCCTGCCCCAGCCCTGGCCCCAATCCAGCCCCAGCCCAACCCCTACCTCAGCCCTAGCCCCAGCCCTGTCCGCAGCCCCAGCCCCAGCCCCAGCCCCACCCTCGTCGCCAGCCCAGCCCCAGCCCCAGCCCCACCCCTACCCCTGCCCAGTCACGGTCCATGCCCAGCTCCAGCCCTGCCCCAGCCCCCGCCCCAGCCCCAGCCCCAGCCCTGCCCAAGACTTGGTTCCAGCCCCAGCCCCGGCCACAGCCCCAGCCCCAGCCCTGCCCCCAACCCAGCCCCAGCCGTGCCCCCAGCCCAGACCTGCCCAAAGCCCCAGCCCAAGGCCCAGCCTCCAGCCTACTCCAGCCCCAGCCCCGGCCCCAACCTCAGTCCCAGCCCTACCCCAGGCCCCAGCTCCTGCCCTCAGCCCAGCCCCAGCCCTGCGTCAGCTCTGCCCCAGCCCTAGTCCCCAGCCCACCCCCAGCACAGCCCCAGCCCATCCCCTGCCCTGGACCCAGCCCCAGCCCCAGCCCAGCCTCATCCCCAGCCCAGGCCCAGCCCTGCCCCGGCCCAGCCCCAGCCCAGCCCCTGCCCTGGACCCAGCCCCAGCCCCACCCCAGCCTCATCCCCAGCCCAGGCCCAGCCCTGCCCCGGCCCAGCCCCAGCTCCAGCTCCAGCCCAAGCCAAGCCCCACTCACGGCCCCATCCCCGGCCCCAGTCACAGCCCCGGCCCCAGCCCAGCCCCAGCCCAGCCCCAGCCCCACCCTCAACCCCAGCCCAGCTCCAGCCACAGCCCAGCCACAGTCCTGGACCCAGCCCCAGCCCATCCCCAGCCCCAGCCCTGCCCTAGCCCAGCCCCAGCCTGGCCCCAGCCCTGCCCTAGCTCCAGCCCTAGCCCTGTCCCCAGCCTCGGCCCGTGCCCCTGCTCCAGTCCCAGTCCTGCCCCATCCCAGCCCCCAGCCCCAGCCCTGCCCAGCCCCAGACCCAGACCCAGCCTGGCCCCAGCCCTGTCCCCAGCCCCAGCCACAGCCCAGTCCCAGGCCCAGACCCAGCCTAGCCCCAGCCCTGCCCCAGCCCTGCCCCAGCCCTGGCTCCTGCCCCAACCCTGGCTCCAGCCCCAGCCCCGCCCCATCTCCAGCCCCAGCCCCAGCCCCAGCCCAGCCAAAGCCCCATCCCCGGCCCAAACCTTCGCCCCAGTCCATCCCAAGCCCAGCCCTGTCCCAGCCCCAGCCCTACCCCAGCCCTGTCCTGCCCCAGTCCCAGCCCCAGCCCCGGCCTCAGCCCAGCCGCAACCTAGCCCAGCCCCAGCCCCAGACCCAGCCTGGCCCCAGCCCTGTCCCCAGCCCCAGCCACAGCTCAGCCCCAGGCCCAGCCCCAGCTAGCCCCTGCCCTGGACCCGGCCCCAGCCCCACCCCAGCCTCATCCCCAGCCCCAGCCCAGCCCCAGCCCCAGCCCAGCCCTAGCCCAAACCCAGCCCTGGACCAAGCCCCACCCCTGAGCCGAACCCAGCACCAGCCTGGCCTCAGCCCTGCCCTAGCTCCAGACCTAGCCCAGTCCCCAGCCTCGGCCCGTGCCCCTGCCCCAGTCCCAGTCCTGCCCCATCCCAGCCCCCAGCCCCAGCCCTACCCTGAGCCCAGCCACAGACACAGCCTGGCCCCAGCCCTGCCCTTCTCCAGACCTAGCCCTGTCCCCAGCCTCGGCCCGTGCCCCTGCCCCAGTCCCAGTCCTGCCCCATCCCAGCCCCCAGCCCCAGCCCCAGCCCCCAGCCCCAGCCCTACCCTCAGCCCAGCCCCAGACACAGCCTGGCCCCAGCCCTGTCCCGAGCCCCAGCCACAGCCCAGCCCCAGGCCCAGACCCAGCCTAGCCCCAGCCCTGCCCCAGCCGCAGCCCCAGGCCGTACCTCAGCCCTGCCCCTGCCCTGGCTCCTGCCCCAACCCTGGCTCCAGCCCCAGCCCCAGCCCTGCCCAAGCCTTGGTTCCAGCCCCAGCCCCAGCCCTGCGCCAACCCAGCCCCAGCCCAAGGCCCAGCCTCAAGCCTAGTCCTGCCCCAGCCCTGGCCCCAATCCAGCCCCAGCCCTACCCCTACGTCAGCCCTAGCCCCCGCCCTGTCCGCAGCCCCAGCCCCAGCCCCAGCCCCACCCTCGCCACCAGCCCAGCCCCAGCCCCAACCTTGGCCCCAGCCAAGCCCCAGTTCCAGCCCTGCCCCAGCCCTGCCCCTGCCCCGGCCCCACCCTCGGCCCCTGCCCAGCCCCTGCCCCAGATCTGCCCCGGCCCAGCCCCAGCCCCAGCCCCAGCCCAGCCCCTGCCCTGTACCCAGCCCCAGCCCCAGCCCAGCCACAACCCTGCCCTGCCCCAGCCCAAACCCCAGCCCCGGCCCCATCCCCATCCCCATCCCTGCCCCCCGCACAGCCCCAGCCCCAGCCCTGCCCCATCCCAGCCCCAGCCCCAGCCCCAGCCCTACCCTCAGCACAGCCCCAGGCCCGGACCCAGCCCCGGCCTCAGCCCAGCCCTAAGCTAGCCCTGCCCCAGCCCCTGCTCCAGCCCATTCCTGGTCCCAGCCCAGCCACAGCCCAGCCCCAGCACTGCCCCAGCCCAGCCCCAGCCCCAGCCCCAGCCCCAGCCCCACCCTCGGCCCCTGCCCAGCCCCTGCCCCAGATCTGCCCCGGCCCAGCCCCAGCCCCAGCCCCAGCCCAGCCCCTGCCCTGTACCCAGCCCCAGCCCCAGCCCAGCCACAGCCCTGCCCAGCCCCAGCCACAGCCCCAGCCCCAGCCCTGGTCCCAGCCCCAGTCGCAGCCCCAGCCCCAGCCCCGCCCTATCCCAGCCCTAGCCCCACCCTCAGCCCCAGCCGAGCTAAAGCCACAGCCCAGCCACAGCCCTGGACCCAGCCCCAGCCCAGCCCCATCCCCAGTCCAGCCCCAGCCCCAGCCCCAGCCCGGAACCAGTCCTGCCCCAGCCCTGGACACAGCCCCACCCTGTCCCCAGCCCCAGCCCCAGTCCAGCCCCTGCCCTGGACCCAGTCCCAGCCCCTGCCCAGCCCAAGCCCAGCTCCAGCCACTGCCGAGCCCCAGCCCAGCCCCACCCCAGCCTCATCCCCAGCCCAGCCCCATCCCTGCCCCCACCCCAGCCTCATCCCCAGCCCAGGCCCAGCCCTGCCCCAGCCCAGCGCAGCCCCAGCCCCATCCCTGCCCCCAGCCCAGCCCCAGCCCAGCCCAGTCCCAGCCCAGCCCCAGCCACAGCCCAGCCCCTGCCCTGGACCCGGCCCCGGCCCCACCCCAGCCTCATCCCCAGCCCAGGCCCATCGCTGCCCCCAGCCCAACCCCAGCCCCAGCCCTGCCCATGCCTTGGTTCCAGCCCCAGCCCCAGCCCTGCACCAACCCAGCCCCAGCCCAAGGCCCAGCCTCAAGCCTAGTCCTGCCCCAGCCCTGGCCCCAATCCAGCCCCAGCCCTACCCCTACCTCAGCCCTAGCCCCAGCCCTGTCCGCAGCCCCAGCCCCAGCCCTAGCCCCACGCTCGTCGCCAGCCCAGCCCCAGCCCCAACCTTGGCTCCAGCCCAGCCCCAGTTCCAGCCCTGCCCCAGCCCTGCCACTTCCCCGGCCCCAGCCCCGGCCCCAGACTTGGCCCCAGCCCAGCCCCAGGCCTAGCCCTGTGGCAGCCCTACCCCAGCCCAGCCCCGGTCCCAGCCTAGCCCAAGCCCTGCCCCAGCCCCAGCCCTGCACCGAACCCAGCCCCAGCCTGGCCCCAGCCCTGCCCCAGCTCTGGCCCCAGCCCTGTCCACAGCCGCGGCCCCTGCCCCAGCCCCAGCCCTAGCCCAGCCGTGCCCTCAGCCCCAGCCCCAGCCCCACCCTCACCCCCAGCCCAGCCCCTTCCCCAGCCCTTCCCCAGCCCAGCCCCAGCCCCTGCCCAGCTCCTGCCCTGGACCCAGCCCCAGACGCAGCCCCAGCCACAGCCCAACCCCAGCCACAGCCCTGCCCCAGCCCTGGACCCAGCCCCAGCCACAGCCCCACCCCCGGCCCCAGCCCCGGCCCCAGCCCAGCACTAACCTAGCCCTGCCCCAGCCTCAGCCTCAGCCCAGCCCTAACGTAGCCCTGCCCCAGCCCCAGGCCTAGCCCAGCCGTGCCCTCAGCCCAGCCCTAGCCCCAGCCCAGCCCAGCCCAGCCCCAGCCCCAGACCCAGCCTGGCCCCAGCCCTGTCCCCAGCCCCAGCCCAGCCCAGCCCAGCCCCAGGCCAAGCCCCAGCCTAGCCCCAGCGCTGCCCCAGCCCCAGCCCCGCCCCAGCCGCAGCCCCTGGCCGGACCTCAGCCCTGCCCCAGCCCTGGCTCCTGCCCCAGCCCTGGCTCTAGCCCCAGCCCCAGCCCTGCCCATGCCTTGGTTCCAGCCCCAGCCCCAGCCCTGCGCCAAGCCAGCCCCAACCCAAGGCCCAGCCTCAAGCCTAGTCCTGCCCCAGCCCTGGCACCAATCCAGCCCCAGCCCAACCCCTACCTCAGCCCTAGCCCCAGCCCTGTCCGCAGCCCCAGCCCCAGCCCCAGCCCCACCCTCGTCGCCAGCCCAGCCCCAGCCCCAGCCCCACCCCTACCCCTGCCCAGTCACGGTCCATGCCCAGCTCCAGCCCTGCCCCAGCCCCCGCCCCAGCCCCAGCCCCAGCCCTGCCCAAGACTTGGTTCCAGCCCCAGCCCCGGCCACAGCCCCAGCCCCAGCCCTGCCCCCAACCCAGCCCCAGCCGTGCCCCCAGCCCAGACCTGCCCAAAGCCCCAGCCCAAGGCCCAGCCTCCAGCCTACTCCAGCCCCAGCCCCAGCCCCAACCTCAGTCCCAGCCCTACCCCAGGCCCCAGCTCCTGCCCTCAGCCCAGCCCCAGCCCTGCGTCAGCTCTGCCCCAGCCCTAGTCCCCAGCCCACCCCCAGCACAGCCCCAGCCCATCCCCTGCCCTGGACCCAGCCCCAGCCCCAGCCCAGCCTCATCCCCAGCCCAGGCCCAGCCCTGCCCCGGCCCAGCCCCAGCCCAGCCCCTGCCCTGGACCCAGCCCCAGCCCCACCCCAGCCTCATCCCCAGCCCAGGCCCAGCCCTTCCCCGGCCCAGCCCCAGCTCCAGCCCCAGCCCAAGCCAAGCCCCACTCACGGCCCCATCCCCGGCCCCAGTCGCAGCCCCGGCCCCAGCCCAGCCCTAGCCCAGCCCCAGCCCCACCCTCAACCCCAGCCCAGCTCCAGCCACAGCCCAGCCACAGTCCTGGACCCAGCCCCAGCCCATCCCCAGCCCCAGCCCTGCCCTAGCCCAGCCCCAGCCTGGCCCCAGCCCTGCCCTAGCTCCAGCCTTACCCTGTCCCCAGCCTCGGCCCGTGCCCCTGCCCCAGTCCCAGTCCTGCCCCATCCCAGCCCCCAGCCCCAGCCCTGCCCAGCCCCAGACCCAGACCCAGCCTGGCCCCAGCCCTGTCCCCAGCCCCAGCCACAGCCCAGTCCCAGGCCCAGACCCAGCCTAGCCCCAGCCCTGCCCCAGCCGCAGCCCCAGGCCTGACCTCAGCCCTGCCCCAGCCCTGGCTCCTGCCCCAACCCTGGCTCCAGCCCCAGCCCCGCCCCATCTCCAGCCCCAGCCCCAGCCCCAGCCCAGCCAAAGCCCCATCCCCGGCCCAAACCTTCGCCCCAGTCCATCCCAAGCCCAGCCCTGTCCCAGCCCCAGCCCTACCCCAGCCCTGTCCTGCCCCAGTCCCAGCCCCAGCCCCGGCCTCAGCCCAGCCGCAACCTAGCCCAGCCCCAGCCCCAGACCCAGCCTGGCCCCAGCCCTGTCCCCAGCCCCAGCCACAGCTCAGCCCCTGGCCCAGCCCCAGCTAGCCCCTGCCCTGGACCCGGCCCCAGCCCCACCCCAGCCTCATCCCCAGCCCCAGCCCAGCCCCAGCCCCAGCCCTGCCCTAGCCCAAACCCAGCCCTGGACCAAGCCCCACCCCTGAGCCGAACCCAGCACCAGCCTGGCCTCAGCCCTGCCCTAGCTCCAGACCTAGCCCAGTCCCCAGCCTCGGCCCGTGCCCCTGCCCCAGTCCCAGTCCTGCCCCATCCCTGCCCCCAGCCCCAGCCCTACCCTGAGCCCAGCCACAGACACAGCCTGGCCCCAGCCCTGCCCTTCTCCAGACCTAGCCCTGTCCCCAGCCTCGGCCCGTGCCCCTGCCCCAGTCCCAGTCCTGCCCCAGCCCAGCCCCCAGCCCCAGCCCAGCCCCCAGCCCCAGCCCTACCCTCAGCCCAGCCCCAGACACAGCCTGGCCCCAGCCCTGTCCCGAGCCCCAGCCACAGCCCAGCCCCAGGCCCAGACCCAGCCTAGTCCCAGCCCTGCCCCAGCCGCAGCCCCAGGCCGTACCTCAGCCCTGCCCCTGCCCTGGCTCCTGCCCCAACCCTGGCTCCAGCCCCAGCCCCAGCCCTGCCCAAGCCTTGGTTCCAGCCCCAGCCCCAGCCCTGCGCCAACCCAGCCCCAGCCCAAGGCCCAGCCTCAAGCCTAGTCCTGCCCCAGCCCTGGCCCCAATCCAGCCCCAGCCCTACCCCTACGTCAGCCCTAGCCCCCGCCCTGTCCGCAGCCCCAGCCCCAGCCCCAGCCCCACCCTCGCCACCAGCCCAGCCCCAGCCCCAACCTTGGCCCCAGCCAAGCCCCAGTTCCAGCCCTGCCCCAGCCCTGCCCCTGCCCCGGCCCCACCCTCGGCCCCTGCCCAGCCCCTGCCCCAGATCTGCCCCGGCCCAGCCCCAGCCCCAGCCCCAGCCCAGCCCCTGCCCTGTACCCAGCCCCAGCCCCAGCCCAGCCACAACCCTGCCCTGCCCCAGCCCAAACCCCAGCCCCGGCCCCATCCCCATCCCCATCCCTGCCCCCCCGCACAGCCCCAGCCCCAGCCCTGCCCCATCCCAGCCCCAGCCCCAGCCCCAGCCCTACCCTCAGCACAGCCCCAGGCCCGGACCCAGCCCCGGCCTCAGCCCAGCCCTAAGCTAGCCCTGCCCCAGCCCCTGCTCCAGCCCATTCCTGGTCCCAGCCCAGCCACAGCCCAGCCCCAGCACTGCCCCAGCCCAGCCCCAGCCCCAGCCCCAGCCCCAGCCCCACCCTCGGCCCCTGCCCAGCCCCTGCCCCAGATCTGCCCCGGCCCAGCCCCAGCCCCAGCCCCAGCCCAGCCCCTGCCCTGTACCCAGCCCCAGCCCCAGCCCAGCCACAGCCCTGCCCAGCCCCAGCCACAGCCCCAGCCCCAGCCCTAGCCCTGGTCCCAGCCCCAGTCGCAGCCCCAGCCCCGCCCTAGCCCAGCCCTAGCCCCACCCTCAGCCCCAGCCGAGCTAAAGCCACAGCCCAGCCACAGCCCTGGACCCAGCCCCAGCCCAGCCCCATCCCCAGTCCAGCCCCAGCCCCAGCCCCAGCCCGGAACCAGTCCTGCCCCAGCCCTGGACACAGCCCCACCCTGGACCCAGCCCCAGCCCCAGCCCAGCCCCAGCCCTGACCCAGCCTAGCCCCAGCCCCAGTCCAGCCACTGCCCTGGACCCAGTCCCAGCCCCTGCCCAGCCCAAGCCCAGCTCCAGCCACTGCCGAGCCCCAGCCCAGCCCCACCCCAGCCTCATCCCCAGCCCAGGCCCAGCCCTGCCCCAGCCCAGCGCAGCCCCAGCCCCATCCCTGCCCCCAGCCCAGCCCCAGCCCAGCCCAGCCCCAGCCCAGCCCCAGCCACCGCCCAGCCCCTGCCCTGGACCCGGCCCCGGCCCCACCCCAGCCTCATCCCCAGCCCAGGCCCATCGCTGCCCCCAGCCCAACCCCAGCCCCAGCCCTGCCCATGCCTTGGTTCCAGCCCCAGCCCCAGCCCTGCACCAACCCAGCCCCAGCCCAAGGCCCAGCCTCAAGCCTAGTCCTGCCCCAGCCCTGGCCCCAATCCAGCCCCGGCCCTAGCCCTACCTCAGCCCTAGCCCCAGCCCTGTCCGCAGCCCCAGCCCCAGCCCTAGCCCCACGCTCGTCGCCAGCCCAGCCCCAGCCCCAACCTTGGCTCCAGCCCAGCCCCAGTTCCAGCCCTGCCCCAGCCCTGCCACTTCCCCGGCCCCAGCCCCGGCCCCAGACTTGGCCCCAGCCCAGCCCCAGGCCTAGCCCTGTGGCAGCCCTACCCCAGCCCAGCCCCGGTCCCAGCCTAGCCCAAGCCCTGCCCCAGCCCCAGCCCTGCACCGAACCCAGCCCCAGCCTGGCCCCAGCCCTGCCCCAGCTCTGGCCCCAGCCCTGTCCACAGCCGCGGCCCCTGCCCCAGCCCCAGCCCTAGCCCAGCCGTGCCCTCAGCCCCAGCCCCAGCCCCACCCTCACCCCCAGCCCAGCCCCTTCCCCAGCCCAGCCCCGGCCCAGCCCCAGCCCCTGCCCAGCTCCTGCCCTGGACCCAGCCCCAGACGCAGCCCCAGCCACAGCCCAACCCCAGCCACAGCCCTGCCCCAGCCCTGGACCCAGCCCCAGCCACAGCCCCACCCCCGGCCCCAGCCCCGGCCCCAGCCCAGCCCTAACCTAGCCCTGCCCCAGCCCCAGGCCTAGCCCAGCCGTGCCCTCAGCCCAGCCCTAGCCCCAGCCCAGCCCAGCCCCAGCCCCAGACCCAGCCTGGCCCCAGCCCTGTCCCCAGCCCCAGCCCAGCCCAGCCCAGCCCCAGGCCAAGCCCCAGCCTAGCCCCAGCGCTGCCCCAGCCCCAGCCCCGCCCCAGCAGCAGCCCCTGGCTGGACCTCAGCCCTGCCCCAGCCCTGCCCCAGCCCCGGCCCCAGACTCGGCCCCAGCCCAGGCCCAGGCCTAGCCCTGTCCCAGTCCCCGCCCCAGACCCAGCCACAGCCCCAGCCCTGTGCCAGCCCTACCACAGCCCAGCCCCGGTCCCAGCCCAGCCCAAGCCCCAGCCCTGCCCTGGACCCAGCCCCAGCCCCACCCCAGCCTCATCCCCAGCCCAGACACATCCCTGCCCCAGCCCAAGCCCCAGCCCCATCCCCATCCCCATCCCCATCCCCATCCCCATCCCCATCCCTGCCCCAGCCCAGCCCCCAGCCACCGCCCAGCCCCAGCCCCAGCCCCAGCCTTGCCCCAGTCCCTGCCCCAGCCCAGTCCTGATCCCAGTCCAGCCCCAGCCCAGCCCCAGCCCTGCCCCAGCCTAGCCCCAGCCCTACCCAGCCCCTGCCCTGGACCCAGCCCCAGCCCCACCCCAGCCTCATCCCCAGCCCAGGCCCAGCCCTGCCCCAGCCCCAGCCCCACCCCTGGCCCCAGCCCTGGCCCCAGCCAAGCCCCACTCATGGCCCCAGCTCCGGCCCCAGCCCAGCCCTAGCCCAGCCCTGCCCCAGCCCCAGCCCTGCACCGAACCCAGCCCCAGCCCGGCCCCAGCCCTGCCCCAGCCTCGGCCGCAGCCCCAGCCCTACCCCATCCCAGCCCCAGCCCTGCCCCCAGCCCAGCCCCAGCCATGCCCCCAGCCCAGACCTGCCCCCAGCCCCAGCCCAAGGCCCAGCCTCCAGCCTACTCCAGCCCCAGCCCGAACCTCAGTCCCAGCCCTACCCCAGGATCCAGCCCCTGCCCCCAGCCCAGCCCCAGCCCTGGGTCAGCCCTACCCCAGCCCAGCCCCGGTTCCAGCCCAGCCCAAGCCCTGGCCCAGCCGCAGCCCAAATCCCATCCTTGCCCCCAGCCCAGCCCTAGCCCTGCCCCAGTCCCAGCCCCAGCCCAGCCCCAGCCCTGGACCCAGCCCCAGCCCCACCCCAGCCTCATCTCCAGCCCAGGCCCAGCCATGCCCCAGACCCAGCCCTGCACCGAACCCAGCCCCAGCCCGGCCCCAGCCCTGCCCCAGCCTCGGCCACAGCCCCAGCCCTACCCCATCCCTGACCCTGCCTCGGCCGCAGCCCAGCCCCAGCCCCAGCCCTACCCCAGCCCTGCCGCAGCCTCGGACCCAGCCCTGTCCCAGGCCCAGCCCAGACCCCAGCCCAGCCCCAGCCATGCCCCCAGCCCAAACCTGCCCCCAGCCCCAGCCCCAGCCCCAGCCCCAGCCCAGCCCTAGCCCAGCCCCAGCCCTGGACCAAGCCCCACCCCTGAGCCGAACCCAGCCCCAGCCTGGCCCCAGCCCTGCCCTCAGCCCAGCCCCAGCCCCAGCCTGTCCCCAGCCCTGTCCCCAGCCCCAGCCCCATCCCAGCTCCCAGCCCCAGCCCTGCCCTCAGCCCAGCCCCAGCCCCAGAATGGCCCCAGCCCTGTCCCCAGCCCCAGCCCCAGGCCCAGCCCCAGCCCCAGCCACAGCCCCAGCCCTGCCCCAGCCGCAGCCCCAGGCCTGACCTCAGCCCTGCCCCAGCCCTGGCTCCTGCCCCAACCCTGGCTCCAGCCCCAGCCCCAGCCCTGCCCAAGCCTTGGTTCCAGCCCCAGCCCCAGCCCTGCGCCAACCCAGCCCCAGCCCAAGGCCCAGCCTCAAGCCTAGTCCTGCCCCAGCCCTGGCCCCAATCCAGCCCCAGCCCTACCCCTACCTCAGCCCTAGCCCCAGCCCTGTCCGCAGCCCCAACCCCAGCCCCAGCCCCACCCTCGCCACCAGCCCAGCCCCAGCCCCAACCTTGGCCCCAGCCCAGCCCCAGTTCCAGCCCTGCCCCAGCCCTGCCCCTGCCCCGGCCCCAGACTCGGCCCCAGACTCGGCCCCAGCCCAGCCCCAGGCCTAGCCCTGTGGCAGCCCTACCCCAGCCCAGCCCCGGTCCCAGCCTAGCCCAAGCCCTGCCCCAGCCCCAGCCCTGCACCGAACCCAGCCCCAGCCTGGCCCCAGCCCTGCCCCAGCCCCAGCCCCACCCCTGGCCCCAGCCCTGGCCCCAGCCAAGCCCCACTCATGGCCCCAGCTCCGGCCCCAGCCCAGCCCTAGCCCAGCCCTGCCCCAGCCCCAGCCCTGCACCGAACCCAGCCCCAGCCCGGCCCCAGCCCTGCCCCAGCCTCGGCCGCAGCCCCAGCCCTACCCCATCCCAGCCCCAGCCCTGCCCCCAGCCCAGCCCCAGCCATGCCCCCAGCCCAGACCTGCCCCCAGCCCCAGCCCAAGGCCCAGCCTCCAGCCTACTCCAGCCCCAGCCCGAACCTCAGTCCCAGCCCTACCCCAGGCCCCAGCCCCTGCCCCCAGCCCAGCCCCAGCCCTGGGTCAGCCCTACCCCAGCCCAGCCCCGGTTCCAGCCCAGCCCAAGCCCTGGCCCAGCCGCAGCCCAAATCCCATCCTTGCCCCCAGCCAAGCCCTAGCCCTGCCCCAGTCCCAGCCCCAGCCCAGCCCCAGCCCTGGACCCAGCCCCAGCCCCACCCCAGCCTCATCTCCAGCCCAGGCCCAGCCATGCCCCAGACCCAGCCCTGCACCGAACCCAGCCCCAGCCCGGCCCCAGCCCTGCCCCAGCCTCGGCCACAGCCCCAGCCCTACCCCATCCCTGACCCTGCCTCGGCCGCAGCCCAGCCCCCAGCCCCAGCCCTACCCCAGCCCTGCCGCAGCCTCGGACCCAGCCCTGTCCCAGGCCCAGCCCAGACCCCAGCCCAGCCCCAGCCATGCCCCCAGCCCAAACCTGCCCCCAGCCCCAGCCCCAGCCCCAGCCCCAGCCCAGCCCTAGCCCAGCCCCAGCCCTGGACCAAGCCCCACCCCTGAGCCGAACCCAGCCCCAGCCTGGCCCCAGCCCTGCCCTCAGCCCAGCCCCAGCCCCAGCCTGTCCCCAGCCCTGTCCCCAGCCCCAGCCCCATCCCAGCTCCCAGCCCCAGCCCTGCCCTCAGCCCAGCCCCAGCCCCAGAATGGCCCCAGCCCTGTCCCCAGCCCCAGCCCCAGGCCCAGCCCCAGCCCCAGCCACAGCCCCAGCCCTGCCCCAGCCGCAGCCCCAGGCCTGACCTCAGCCCTGCCCCAGCCCTGGCTCCTGCCCCAACCCTGGCTCCAGCCCCAGCCCCAGCCCTGCCCAAGCCTTGGTTCCAGCCCCAGCCCCAGCCCTGCGCCAACCCAGCCCCAGCCCAAGGCCCAGCCTCAAGCCTAGTCCTGCCCCAGCCCTGGCCCCAATCCAGCCCCAGCCCTACCCCTACCTCAGCCCTAGCCCCAGCCCTGTCCGCAGCCCCAACCCCAGCCCCAGCCCCACCCTCGCCACCAGCCCAGCCCCAGCCCCAACCTTGGCCCCAGCCCAGCCCCAGTTCCAGCCCTGCCCCAGCCCTGCCCCTGCCCCGGCCCCAGCCCCGGCCCCAGACTCGGCCCCAGCCCAGCCCCAGGCCTAGCCCTGTGCCAGCCCTACCCCAGCCCAGCCCCGGTCCAAGCCTAGCCCAAGCCCTGCCCCAGCCCCAGCCCTGCACCGAACCCAGCCCCAGCCTGGCCCCAGCCCTGCCCCAGCTCTGGCCCCAGCCCTGTCCACAGCCGCGGCCCCTGCCCCAGCCCCACCCTCACCCCCAGCCCAGCCCCTTCCCCAGCCCTGCCCCGGCCCAGCCCCAGCCCCTGCCCAGCTCCTGCCCTGGACCCAGCCACAGTTGCAACCCCATCCCCAGCCCAACCCCAGCCACAGCCCTGCCCCAGCCCTGGACCCAGCCCCAGCCACAGCCCCACCCCCGGCCCCAGCCCCGGCCCCAGCCCAGCACTAACCTAGCCCTGCCCCAGCCTCGGCCTCAGCCCAGCCCTAACGTAGCCCTGCCCCAGCCCCAGGCCTAGCCCAGCCGTGCCCTCAGCCCAGCCCTAGCCCCAGCCCAGCCCAGCCCCAGCCCCAGACCCAGCCTGGCCCCAGCCCTGTCCCCAGCCCCAGCCCAGCCCAGCCCAGCCCCAGGCCAAGCCCCAGCCTAGCCCCAGCGCTGCCCCAGCCCCAGCCCCGCCCCAGCCGCAGCCCCTGGCCGGACCTCAGCCCTGCCCCAGCCCTGGCTCCTGCCCCAGCCCTGGCTCTAGCCCCAGCCCCAGCCCTGCCCATGCCTTAGTTCCAGCCCCAGCCCCAGCCCTGCGCCAAGCCAGCCCCAGCCCAAGGCCCAGCCTCAAGCCTAGTCCTGCCCCAGCCCTGGCCCCAATCCAGCCCCAGCCCTACCCCTACCTCAGCCCTAGCCCCAGCCCTGTCCGCAGCCCCAACCCCAGCCCCAGCCCCACCCTCGCCACCAGCCCCAGCCCCAGCCCCAACCTTGGCCCCAGCCCAGCCCCAGTTCCAGCCCTGCCCCAGCCCTGCCCCTGCCCCGGCCCCAGCCCCGGCCCCAGACTCGGCCCCAGCCCAGCCCCAGGCCTAGCCCTGTGCCAGCCCTACCCCAGCCCAGCCCCGGTCCAAGCCTAGCCCAAGCCCTGCCCCAGCCCCAGCCCTGCACCGAACCCAGCCCCAGCCTGGCCCCAGCCCTGCCCCAGCTCTGGCCCCAGCCCTGTCCACAGCCGCGGCCCCCTGCCCCAGCCCCACCCTCACCCCCAGCCCAGCCCCTTCCCCAGCCCTGCCCCGGCCCAGCCCCAGCCCCTGCCCAGCTCCTGCCCTGGACCCAGCCACAGTTGCAACCCCATCCCCAGCCCAACCCCAGCCACAGCCCTGCCCCAGCCCTGGACCCAGCCCCAGCCACAGCCCCACCCCCGGCCCCAGCCCCGGCCCCAGCCCAGCACTAACCTAGCCCTGCCCCCAGCCTCGGCCTCAGCCCAGCCCTAACGTAGCCCTGCCCCAGCCCCAGGCCTAGCCCAGCCGTGCCCTCAGCCCAGCCCTAGCCCCAGCCCAGCCCAGCCCCAGCCCCAGACCCAGCCTGGCCCCAGCCCTGTCCCCAGCCCCAGCCCAGCCCAGCCCAGCCCCAGGCCAAGCCCCAGCCTAGCCCCAGCGCTGCCCCAGCCCCAGCCCCGCCCCAGCCGCAGCCCCTGGCCGGACCTCAGCCCTGCCCCAGCCCTGGCTCCTGCCCCAGCCCCTGGCTCTAGCCCCAGCCCCAGCCCTGCCCATGCCTTAGTTCCAGCCCCAGCC
The DNA here is from genome assembly GCF_026170545.1 of Melanerpes formicivorus. Lineage (NCBI taxonomy): Eukaryota > Metazoa > Chordata > Aves > Piciformes > Picidae > Melanerpes > Melanerpes formicivorus. Next base: position 34,203 of record NW_027143770.1, read on the forward strand.
CCAGCCCTGCGCCAAGCCAGCCCCAGCCCAAGGCCCAGCCTCAAGCCTAGTCCTGCCCCAGCCCTGGCCCCAATCCAGCCCCAGCCCTACCCCTACCTCAGCCCTAGCCCCAGCCCTGTCCGCAGCCCCAGCCCCAGCCCCAGCCCCACCCTCGTCGCCAGCCCAGCCCCAGCCCCAGCCCCACCCCTACCCCTGCCCAGTCACGGTCCCATGCCCAGCTCCAGCCCTGCCCCAGCCCCCGCCCCAGCCCCAGCCCCAGCCCTGCCCAAGACTTGGTTCCAGCCCCAGCCCCCGGCCACAGCCCCAGCCCCAGCCCTGCCCCCAACCCAGCCCCAGCCGTGCCCCCAGCCCAGACCTGCCCAAAGCCCCCAGCCCAAGGCCCAGCCTCCAGCCTACTCCAGCCCCAGCCCCCGGCCCCAACCTCAGTCCCAGCCCTACCCCAGGCCCCAGCTCCTGCCCCTCAGCCCAGCCCCAGCCCTGCGTCAGCTCTGCCCCAGCCCTAGTCCCCAGCCCACCCCCAGCACAGCCCCAGCCCATCCCCTGCCCTGGACCCAGCCCCAGCCCCAGCCCAGCCTCATCCCCCAGCCCAGGCCCAGCCCTGCCCCCGGCCCAGCCCCAGCCCAGCCCCTGCCCTGGACCCAGCCCCAGCCCCACCCCAGCCTCATCCCCAGCCCAGGCCCAGCCCTTCCCCGGCCCAGCCCCAGCTCCAGCCCCAGCCCAAGCCAAGCCCCACTCACGGCCCCATCCCCCGGCCCCAGTCACAGCCCCGGCCCCAGCCCAGCCCTAGCCCAGCCCCAGCCCCACCCTCAACCCCAGCCCAGCTCCAGCCACAGCCCAGCCACAGTCCTGGACCCAGCCCCAGCCCATCCCCAGCCCCAGCACTGCCCTAGCCCAGCCCCAGCCTGGCCCCAGCCCTGCCCAGCCCCAGCCCCAGACCCAGCCTGGCCCCAGCCCTGTCCCCAGCCCCAGCCACAGCCCAGTCCCAGGCCCAGACCCAGCCCCAGCCACAGCCCTGCCCCAGCCGCAGCCCCAGGCCTGACCTCAGCCCTGCCCCAGCCCTGGCTCCTGCCCCAACCCTGGCTCCAGCCCCAGCCCCACCCCATCTCCAGCCCCAGCCCCAGCCCCAGCCCCAGCCCAGCCAAAGCCCCATCCCCGGCCCAAACCTTCGCCCCAGTCCATCCCAAGCCCAGCCCTGTCCCAGCCCCAGCCCTACCCCAGCCCTGTCCTGCCCCAGTCCCCAGCCCCAGCCCCGGCCTCAGCCCAGCCGCAACCTAGCCCAGCCCCAGCCCCAGACCCAGCCTGGCCCCAGCCCTGTCCCAGCCCCAGCCACAGCTCAGCCCCAGGCCCAGCCCCAGCTAGCCCCTGCCCTGGACCCGGCCCCAGCCCCACCCCAGCCTCATCCCCAGCCCCAGCCCAGCCCCCAGCCCCAGCCCTGCCCTAGCCCAAACCCAGCCCTGGACCAAGCCCCACCCCTGAGCCGAACCCAGCACCAGCCTGGCCTCAGCCCTGCCCTAGCTCCAGACCTAGCCCAGTCCCCAGCCTCGGCCCGTGCCCCTGCCCCAGTCCCAGTCCTGCCCCATCCCAGCCCCCAGCCCCAGCCCTACCCTCAGCCCAGCCCCAGACACAGCCTGGCCCCAGCCCTGTCCCGAGCCCCAGCCGCAGCCCAGCCCCAGGCCCAGACCCAGCCTAGTCCCAGCCCTGCCCCAGCCCGCAGCCCCAGGCCGTACCTCAGCCCTGCCCCCTGCCCTGGCTCCTGCCCCAACCCTGGCTCCAGCCCCAGCCCCAGCCCTGCCCAAGCCTTGGTTCCAGCCCCAGCCCCAGCCCTGCGCCAACCCAGCCCCAGCCCAAGGCCCAGCCTCAAGCCTAGTCCTGCCCCAGCCCTGGCCCCAATCCAGCCCCAGCCCTACCCCTACCTCAGCCCTAGCCCCAGCCCTGTCCGCAGCCCCAGCCCCAGCCCCAGCCCCACCCTCGCCACCAGCCCAGCCCCAGCCTCAACCTTGGCCCCAGCCAAGCCCCAGTTCCAGCCCTGCCCCAGCCCTGCCCCTGCCCTGGCCCCAGACTCGGCCCCAGCCCAGGCCCAGGCCTAGCCCTGTCCCAGTCCCTGCCCCAGACCCAGCCACAGCCCCAGCCCTGTGCCAGCCCTACCACAGCCCAGCCCCGGCCCCAGCCCAGCCCAAGCCCCAGGCCTGCCCTGGACCCAGCCCCAGCCCCACCCCAGCCTCATCCCCAGCCCAGGCCCATCCCTGCCCCAGCCCAAGCCCCATCCCCATCCCCATCCCCATCCCCATCCCCATCCCCATCCCTGCCCCAGCCCAGCCCCAGCCACCGCCCAGCCCCAGCCCCAGCCCCAGCCTTGCCCCAGTCCCCTGCCCCAGCCCCAGTCCTGATCCCAGTCCAGCCCCAGCCCAGCCCCAGCCCTGCCCCAGCCTAGCCCCAGCCCTACCCAGCCCCCTGCCCTGGACCCAGCCCCAGCCCCACCCCAGCCTCATCCCCAGCCCAGGCCCCAGCCCTGCCCCAGCCCCAGCCCCACCCCTGGCCCCAGCCAAGCCCCACTCATGGCCCCAGCTCCGGCCCCAGCCCAGCCCTAGCCCAGCCCTGCCCCAGCCCCAGCCCTGCACCGAACCCAGCCCCAGCCCGGCCCCAGCCCTGCCCCAGCCTCGGCCACAGCCCCAGCCCTACCCCATCCCTGCCCCTGCCTCGGCCGCAGCCCAGCACCAGCCCCAGCCCTACCCCAGCAGTGCCGCAGCCTCGGGCCCAGCCCTGCCCCAGTCCCAGCCCCAGCCCCACCCCAGCCTCATCCCCAGCCCAGGCCCAGCCATGCCCCAGACCCAGCCCTGCATCGAACCCAGCCCCAGCCCGGCCGCAGCCCAGCCCCAGCTCTGGCCCCAGCCTTGTCCCCAGCCGCGGCCCCTGCCCCAGCCCCAGCCCTAGCCCAGCCCTGCCCTCAGCCCCAGCCCCAGCCCCACCCTCGGCCCCAGCCCAGCCCCTGATCCCAGCCCTGCCCCAGCTCCAGCCCCAGCCCAGCCCTAGCCCAGCCCCAGCCCCACCCTCAGCCCCAGCCCCATCTCCAGCCCCAGCCCCAGCCCCAGCCCAGCCACAGCCCCATCCCCGGCCCAAACCTTCGCCCCAGTCCATCCCAAGCCCAGCCCTGTCCCAGCCCCAGCCCTACCCTAGCCCTGTCCTGCCCCAGTCCCAGCCCCAGCCCCGGCCTCAGCCAGCCGCAACCTAGCCCAGCCCCAGCCCCAGACCCAGCCTGGCCCCAGCCCTGTCCCCAGCCCCAGCCACAGCTCAGCCCCAGGCCCAGCCCCCAGCCTAGCCCCTGCCCTGGACCCGGCCCCAGCCCCACCCCAGCCTCATCCCCAGCCCCAGCCCAGCCCCAGCCCCAGCCCCAGCCCTGCCCTAGCCCAAACCCAGCCCTGACCAAGCCCCAGCCCTGAGCCGAACCCAGCACCAGCCTGGCCCCAGCCCTGCCCTAGCTCCAGACCTAGCCCAGTCCCCAGCCTCGGCCCGTGCCCCTGCCCCAGTCCCAGTCCTGCCCCCCCAGTCCCCAGTCCTGCCCCATCCCAGCCCCCAGCCCCAGCCCTACCCTGAGCCCAGCCCCAGACACAGCCTGGCCCCAGCCCCTGTCCCGAGCCCCAGCCACAGCCCCAGTCCCAGGCCCAGCCCCAGCCTAGTCCCAGCCCTGCCCCAGCTGCAGCCCCAGGCCGTACCTCAGCCCTGCCCCTGCCCTGGCCCCTGCCCCAACCCTGGCTCCAGCCCCAGCCCCAGCCCTGCCCAAGCCTTGGTTCCAGCCCCAGCCCCAGCCCTGCGCCAACCCAGCCCCAGCCCAAGGCCCCGCCTCAAGCCTAGTCCTGCCCCAGCCCCTGGCCCCAATCCAGCCCCAGCCCTACCCCCTACCTCAGCCCTAGCCCCAGCCCTGTCCGCAGCCCCAGCCCCAGCCCCAGCCCCACCCCTCGCCACCAGCCCAGCCCCAGCCCCAATCTTGGCCCCAGCCCAGCCCCATTTCAAGCCCTGCCCCAGCCCTGCCCCTGCCCCGGCCCCAGCCCCCGGCCCCAGACTCGGCCCCAGCCCAGGCCCAGGCCTAGCCCTGTCCCAGTCCCCCGCCCCAGACCCAGCCACAGCCCCAGCCCTGTGCCAGCCCTACCACAGCCCAGCCCCGGTCCCAGCCCCAGCCCAAGCCCAGGCCCATCCCTGCCCCAGCCCAAGCCCCATCCCCCCATCCCCATCCCCATCCCCATCCCTGCCCCAGCCCAGCCCCAGCCACTGCCCAGCCCCAGCCCCAGCCCCAGCCTTGCCCCAGTCTTGCCCCAGCCCAGTCCTGATCCCAGTCCAGCCCCAGCCCAGACCCCAGCCCAGCCCCAGCCATGCCCCCAGCCCAGACCTGCCCCCAGCCAAGCCCAAGGCCCAGCCTCCAGCCTACTCCAGCCCCAGCCCCAACCTCAGTCCCAGCCCTACCCCAGGCCCCAGCCCCAGCCCCATCCCCAGCCCTGCCCAAGACTTGGTTCCAGCCCCAGCCCCAGCCCCAGCCCCAGCCCCCACCCTCGTCCCCAGCCCAGCCCCTGCCCCAGCCCTACCCCTGCCCAGTCCCGGTCCATGCCAGCCCCAGCCCTGCCCAGCCCCAGCCCCAGCCCTGCCCAAGACTTGGTTCCAGCCCCACCCCCAGCCATGCCCCAGCCCCGCCCTCGGCCCCAGCCCAGCCCCAGCCCCAGCCCTAGCCCCAGCCCCAGCCCCAGACCCAGCCCCATCCCCATCCCTGCCCACAGCCCAGCCCCAGCCCTAGCCCTGCCCTGGACCCAGCCCCAGCCCCACCCCAGCATCGTCCCCTGCCCAGCCACAGCCCTGCCCCAGCCCAAACCCCAGCCCTGGCCCCATCCCCATCCCTGCCCCCCGACCCCAGCCCCAGCCCCAGCCCTGCCCCATCCCAGCCCCAGCCCCAGCCCCAGCCCTGCCCTCAGCCCCAGCCCCAGGCCTGGACCCAGCCCCAGCCTCAGCCCAGCCCTAAGCTAGCCCTGCCCCAGCCCCTGCTCCAGCCCATTCCTGGTCCCAGCGCAGCCACAGCCCAGCCCCAGCACTGCCCCAGCCCAGCCCCACCCCAGCCCAGCCCCAGCCCTGGACCCAGCCCCAGCCCCAGCCCAGCCCTAGCCCAGCCCTGACCCAGCCCCAGCCCTAGCCCAGCCCCGGCCTCAGCCCAGCCCTAACCTAGCCCTGCCCCAGCCCCAGCCCGGCCCCAGCCCTGCCCCAGCTCTGGCCCCAGCCCTGTCCCCAGCCCCGGCCCCTGCCCCGTCCCCAGCCCCGGCCCCTGCCCCAGCCCCCAGACCTAGCCCAGTCCTGCCCTCAGCCCCAGCCCCACCCTCGGCCCCAGGCCAGCCCCTGCCCCAGCCCTGCCCCGGCCCAGCCCCAGCCCCAGCCCAGCCCCTGCCCTGGACCCAGCCCCAGCCCAGCTCCAGCCACAGCCCCAGCCACAGCCCTGGTCCCAGCCCCAGCCCTGGTCCCCAGCCCCAGTCGCAGCCCCCGGCCTCAGCCCCGCCCCTAGCCCAGCCCCAGCCCCGCCCTCAGCCCCAGCCCAGCTCCAGCCACAGCCCAGCCACAGCCCTGGACCCAGCCCCAGCCCAGCCCCAGCCCCAGCCCTGCCCCAGCCCTGCCCTCAGCCCAGCCCCAGCCCCAGCCCCAGCCCCAGCCCAGCCCCAGCCCTGTCCTCAGCCCAGCCCCTGCCCCAGCCCGGAACCAGTCCTGCCCCAGCCCTGGACACAGCCCCCACCCTGGACCCAGCCCCAGCCCCAGCCCAGCCCAGCCCTGCCCCAGCCTAGCCCCAGCCCCAGTCCAGCCCCTGCCCTGGACCCAGTCCCCAGCCCCAGCCCAACCCAAGCCCAGCCCCAGCCACCGCCCAGCTCCAGCCCTGCCCAGCCCCAGCCCTGGACCCCCAGCCCCAGCCCCACCCCAGCCCCATCCCCAGCCCAGCCCCATCCCTGTCCCCAGCCCAGCCGCAGCCCCAGCCCTGCCCAGCCCCAGCCCCAGCCACCGCCCAGCCCCACCCCAGCCTCATCCCCAGCCCAGGCCCAGCCCTGCCCCGGCCCAGCCCTAGCCCAGCTCCAGCCCCACCCTCAGCCCCAGCCCTGCTCCAGCCACAGCGCAGCCACAGCCCCAGCCCTGCCCCCAGCCCAGCCCCAGACCCAGCCTGGCCCCATCCCAGCCCCCAGCCCAGCCCTGCCCCCATCCCAGCCCCCAGCCCCAGCCCTGCCCCCAGCCCAGCCCCAGACCCAGCCTGGCCCCCAGCCCTGCCCCAGCCGCAGCCCCAGGCCTGACCTCAGCCCTGCCCCAGCCCTGGCCTCCTGCCCCAGCCCTGGCTCCAGCACCAGCCCCAGCCCTGCCCAAGCCTTGGTTCCAGCCCCAGCCCTGCACCAACCCAGCCCCAGCCCAAGGCCCAGCCTCAAGCCTAGTCCTGCCCCAGCCCGGGCCCCAATCCAGCCCCAGCCCTACCCCTACCTCAGCCCTAGCCCCAGCCCTGTCCTGAGCCCCAGCCACAGCCCAGCCCCAGCCCCAGCCCCAACCTTGGCCCCAGCCCAGCCCCAATTCAAGCCCTGCCCCAGCCCTGCGCCTGCCCCGGCCCCAGCCCCGGCCCCAGATTCGGCCCCAGCCCAGCCCCAGGCCTAGCCCTGTGCCAGCCCTACCCCAGCCCAGACCCGGCCCCAGCCCAGCCCAAGCCCTGGCCCAACCCCAGCCCAAACCCCATCCTTGCCCCCAGCCCAGCCCTAGCCCTGCCCAGTCCCAGCCCCAGCCCAGCCCCAGCCCTGGACCCAGCCCCAGCCCCACCTCAGCCTCATCCCCAGCCCAGGCCCAGCCCTGCCCCAGCCCCAGCCCCACCCCCCAGACCCATCCCCGGTCCCCAGCCCAGCCGTAGCCCAGCCCCTGCCCCAGCCCCAGCCCTGCCCAGCCCCAGCCCTGCTCCGAACCCAGCCCTAGCCCGGCCCCAGCCCTGTCCCCAGCCCTGTCCCCAGCCCCAGCCCCAGCCCCACCCCCGGCCTCTGCCCCGGCCCCCAGCCAAGCCCCACCCCCGGCCCCATCCCCTGCCCCAGCCCAGCCCCAGCCCCAGCCCTGCACCGAACCCAGCCCCCAGCCCGGCCCCACCCTCAGCCCCAGCCCAGCTCCAGACACAGCCCAGCCACAGCCTGGACCCAGCCCCAGCCCAGCCCCAGCCCCAGCCCTGCCCTAGCCCAGCCCCAGCCCTGGACCAAGCCCCACACGTGAGCCGAACCCAGCCCCAGCCTGGCCCCAGCCCTGCCCTAGCTCCAGCCCTAGCCCTGTCCCCAGCCCTCGGCCCCGTGCCCCTGCCCCAGTCCCAGTTTTGCCCCATCCCAGCCCCCAGCCCCAGCCCTGCCCTCAGCCCAGCCCCAGACCCAGCCTCGCCCCAGCCCTGTCCCCAGCCCCAGCCACAGCCCAGCCCAGGCCCAGCCCCAGCGCAGGCCTAGCCCTGCCCCAGCCCCAGCTTCACCCCCGGACCCATCCCCGGTCCCAGCCCAGCCGTAGCCCAGCCCTGCCCCAGGCCCCCGCCCTGCCCAGCCCCAGCCCTGCACCGAACCCAGCCCCAGCCCGGCCCCAGCTCTGGCCCCAGCCCTGTCCCCCAGCCCTGCCCCAGCCCCAGCCCAGCACCAGCCCCAGCCCTGCCCCCAGCCCAGCCCCAGCACCAGCCTAGCCCCGGCCCAAGCCCTAGCTGTTCCCCAGCCCTTGCTCAGCCCCAACCCAGCCCCCACCTCCAGCCCTGCCCCCAGCCCCAGCCCCAGCCCTGGCCCCAGCCTCCAGCCCCAGCCAGCCCCAGCCCAGCCCCAGCCGTGCCCCCTGTGCCGGCCCCAGCCCCCAGCCCCAGCCCTGCCCCATCCCTGCCCTCAGCCCCAGCCCCAGCCCTACTCCAGGCCTGGCCACAGCCCCAGCCCCCAGCCGTGTCCCCTGCCCCGGCCCCAGACCTGCTCCAGCCCCTGCCCTAGCCCTGCCCCAGCCCTGACCCGAGCTCCGGCTCAAGCCCAGCCCCAGCCCAGCCCCAGCCCAGTACGAGGCCTCAGCCCAGCCCCAGCACCAGCCCAGCCCCCAGCCAAGTCCTAGCCCTGCTCCAGCCCCCACCCCACCCCCAGCTCAGCCCCAGCCCAGCCCCGGCCCCAGCCCAACACCCAGCCCTGCCCCAGCTCATCCCCAGCCCAGCCCCAGCCCCAACCCCTGCCCCAGCCCCCAGTTTCCAGCCCCGGCCCCTAGCTCCAGCCCAGCCCCAGCCCCAGCCCCGGCCCCAGCCTCCAGCCCCAGACCTGGCCCCAGCCCAGCCCCAGCCCTGCCCCAGCCCTGCCCCTGCCCTAGTGCCCCAGCCCACTCCCAGCACAGCACCAGCACAGCCCCAGACCTAGACCCAGCCCATCCCCTGCCCAAGCCCCAGCCCAGCCCTGCCCCCAGCTCAGCCCCAGCCCAGCCCCAGCCCTGCCCCAGCCCTGCCCAGCCCACCAGCCCACCCTTGCCCCAGCCCCAGCCCAGCCTCCAGCCCCAGCCCTGCCCAAGCCTTGGTTCCAGCCCCAGCCCCAGTCCTGCCCCATCCCAGCCCCCAGCCCCAGCCCTGCCCCAGGCCCTGCCCTCAGCCCAGGCCCAGCCCCAGCCCGGCCCCAGCCCTGACCTGCACTGCCCCGGCCCCAGCCCAGCCCCAGTCCCAGCCCCAGCCCCAGCCTCAGCCCAGCCCTAAGCTAGACCTGCCCCAGCCCCAGGCCTAGCCCAGCCGTGCCCTCAGCCCAGCCCCAGACCAAGCCTGGCTCCAGCCCTGTCCCCAGCCCTGCCACAGCCCAGCCCCAGCCACCGACCAGCCCCAGCCCTGGACCAAGCCCCAGCCCTGAGCCGAACCCAGCCCCAGCCTGGCCCCAGCCCTGCCCTAGCTCCAGCCCTAGCCCTGTCCCCAGCCTCGGCCCGTGCCCCTGCCCCAGTCCCAGTCCTGCCCCAACCCAGCCCCCAGCCCCAGACCTGCCCTCAGCCCAGCCCCAGACCAAGCCTGGCTCCAGCCCTGTCCCCAGCCCTGCCACAGCCCAGCCCTAGCCACCGACCAGCCCCAGCCCTGGACCCAGCCCCAGCCCTGTCCCAGTCCCCACACCAGCCCCAGCCCCAGGCCCCCAGCCCCAACCCCTGCCCCAGCCCCAGTTCCAGCCCCGGCCCTAGCTCCAGCCCAAGCCCCAGCCCCAGCCCCAGCCCCAGCCCCACCCCAGCCTCATCCCCTGCCCAGCCCCAGCCCTGCCCCAGCCCCAAACCCCAGCCCCGGCCCCATCCCCATCCCTGCCGCCCCCGCCCAGCCCCAGCCCCAGCCCTGCCCCATCCCAGCCCCAGCCCCAGCCCCAGCCCTGCACCGAGCCCAGCCCCAGCCCGGACCCAGCCGTGCCCCAGCTCTGGCCCCAGCCCTGTCCCCTGCCCCGGCCCCTGCCCCAGCCCCAGCCCTAGGCTAGCCCTGCCCTCAGCCCCAGCCCCAGCCCCAGTCAAACCCTCAGCTCCAGCCCCAGCCCCTGCCCCAGCCCAGCCCCAGCCACAGCCCCAGCCCCAGCCCCAGCCCCCAGCCCTGCCCCAGACCCAGCCCCAGACCCAGCCCCAGCCCCAGACCCAGCCCCAGCCCCAGCCCTGCCCCAGCCTCAGACCTGCCCCAGCCCCGGCCCCAGCCCCAGCCCCAGCCATGCCCCCAGCCCAGACCTGCCCCCAGCCCCAGCCCAAGGCCCAGCCTCCAGCCTACTCCAGCCCCAGCCCCTGCCCCAACCTCAGTCCCAGCCCTACCCCAGGCCCCAGCCCCTGCCCCCAGCCCAGCCCCCAGCCCTGCGTCAGACCTGCCCCAGCCCTAGTCCCCAGCCCACCCCCAGCACAGCACCAGCACAGCCCCAGCCCTAGACCCGGCCTAGCCCCAGCCCCAGCCCAGCCCCTGCCCTGGGCCCGGCCCCAGCCCCACCCCAGCCTCATCCCCAGCCCAGGCCCAGCCCTGCCCCCGGCCCAGCCCCAGCCCCCAGCCCCAGCCCCACACTCGTCCCCAGCCCAGCCCCTGCCCCAGCCCTACCCCTGCCCAGCCCCAGCCCTGCCCCAGCCTAGCCCCAGCCCCACCCTCAGCCCCAGCCCAGCCCCAGCCAGCAGCCCAGCCCCAGCCCTGGACCCATCCCCGGCCCCAGCCCATCCCTAGCTCAGCCCTGCCCCAGTCCCAGCCCCAGCCCCGGCCTCAGCCCAGCCATAACCTACCACTGCCCCAGCCCCAGGCCTAGCCCAGTCGTGCCCACAGCCCAGCCCCCAGCCCCAGCCCAGCCCAGCCCCAGCCCCAGACCCAGCCTGGCCCCAGCCCCTGTCCCCAGCCCCAGCCCCAGCCCCAGCCCTGCCCTAGTCTCTGCCCCAGCCCCAGTCCTGGTCCCAGCCCAGGCCCAGCCCTGCCCCAGCCCAAGCCCCAGCCCAGCCCCAGCCCCAGCCCTACCCCAGCCCTGCCCCAGCTCTCGGCCGCAGCCCAGCCCCAGCCCTTCCCGAACCCCAGCCCTAGCTCGGCCACAGCCCAGTCCGCAGCCCCAGCCCCAGCCCCAGCCGCCAACCTCGTCCCCAGCCCAGCCCCTGCCCCAGCCCTACCCCCTGCCCAGTCCCGGTCCATGCCCAGCCCCAGCCCTGCCCAAGCCCCCGCCCCAGCCCCAGCCCCAGCCCTGCCCAAGACTTGGTTCCAGCCCGAGCCCCAGCCCAGCCCCAGCCATGCCCCCAGCCCAGACCTGCCCCCAGCCCCGAGCCCAAGGCCCCGCCTCCAGCCTACTCCAGCCCCAGCCCCACCCCCAGCCTCATCCCCTGCCCAGCCGCAGCCCTGCCCAAGCCCAAACCCCAGCCCTGGCCCCATCCCCATCCCTGCCCCCCCGCCCAGCCCCAGCCCCAGCCCGTGCCCCCATCCCAGCCCCAGCCCAAGTCCCAGCCTCAAGCCTAGTCCTGCCCCAGCCCTGGCCCCAATCCAGTCCCAGCCCTACCCCTACCTCAGCCCTAGCCCCAGCCCTGTCCGCAGCCCCAGCCCCAGCCCCAGTCCCACCCTCGCCACCAGCAGCCCAGCCCCAGCCCCAACCTTGGCCCCCAGCCCAGCCCCAGTTCCAGCCCTGCCCCAGCCCTGCCACTTCCCCGGCCCCAGCCCCGGCCCCAGACTCGGCCCCAGCCCAGCCCCAGGCCTCGCCCTGTCCCAGTCCCCGCCCCCCAGACCCCAGCCACAGCCCCAGCCCTGTGCCAGCCCTACCCAAGCCCAGCCCCGGTCCGAGCCCAGCCCAAGCCCCAGCCCTGGCCCTGGACCCAGCCCCAGCCCCACCCCAGCCTCATCCCCAGCCCAGGCCCAGCCGTGCCCCCAGCCTAGCCCCAGCCCCAGCCCAGCCCCTGCCCTGGACCCAGCCCCAGCCCCACCCCCAGCCTCATCCCCAGCCCAGGCCCAGCCCTGCCCCAGCCCCAGCCCCACCCCCGGCCCCAGCCCTGACCCTAGCCAAGGCCCCACTCACGGCCCAAGCCCCGGCCCCAGCCCAGCCCTAGCCCAGCCCTGCCCCAGCCCCAGCCCTGCACCGAACCCAGACCCAGCCGTGCCCCAGCCCTGCCCCAGCTCTGGCCCCAGCCCTGCCCCAGCTCTGGCCCCAGTCCCAGCCCCACCCCAGCCTCATCCCCAGCCCAGGCCCAGCCCTGTCCCGGCCCAGCCCCACACTCGTCCCCAGCCCAGCCCCTGCCCCAGCCCTACCCCTGCCCAGTCCCGGTCCATGCCCAGCTCCAGCCCTGCCCCAGCCCCCGGCCCCAGCCCCAGCCCCAGCCCCAGCCCTGCCCCAGCCCCAGCCCCGGCCCCAGCCCCAGCCCCAGCCCCAGCCCTGCCCAAGACTTGGTTCCTGCCCCAGCCCCAGGCCTGCCCCAGCCCCACCCTCGGTCCCAGCCCAGCCCCAACCCTGGCCCAACCCCAGCCCAAACCCCATCCTTGCCCCCAGCCCAGCCCTAGCCCTGCCCCAGTCCCAGCCCCAGCCCAGCCCCAGCCCTGGACCCAGACCCAGCCCCACCCCAGCCTCATCCCCAGCCCAGGCCTAGCCCTGCCCCAGCCCCAGCCCCACCCCCCGGACCCATCCCCAGTCCCAGCCCAGCCGTAGCCCAGCCCTGCCCCAGCCCCAGCCATGCCTAAGCCCCAGCCCTGCACCGAACCCAGCCATAGCCTGGCCCCAAACCCTGTCCCCAGCCCCGGCCCCTGCCCCCAGCCCCAGCCCTAGCCCGGCCCTGCCCTCAGCCCCAGCCCCAAGCCCCAGCCCCAGCCCCACCCTCGGCCCCAGCCCAGCCCCTGCCCCAGCCCTGCCCCCTGCCCCAGCCCTGCCCCGGCCCAGCCCCAGCCCCAGCCCAGCCCCTGCCCTGGACCCAGCCCCAGCCCAGCCCCAGCCCAGCCACAGCCCTGCCCCAGCCCCAGCCCTGCACCGAACCCAGACCCAGCCGTGCCCCAGCCCTGCCCCAGCTCTGGCCCCAGCCCATGCCCCAGCTCTGGCCCCAGTCCTGTCACCAGCCCCAGCCCCTGCCCCAGCCCCAGCCCTAGCCAGCCCTGCCCTCAGCCCCAGCCCCAGCCCCACCCTTGGCCCCAGCCCAGCCCCAGCCACAGCCCAGCCCCAGCCCCAGCCCTCAGACCCAGCCCCAGCCCTGCCCCCAGCGCTCAGTCCTGCCCCAGCCCCGGCCCCAGCCCCAGCCCCAGCCCTGCCCCCAACCCAGCCCCAGCTATGCCCCCAGCCCAGACCTGCCCCCAGCCCCAGCCCAAGGCCCAGCCTCCAGCCTACTCAGCCCCAGCCCCCGGCCCTGCGTCAGCCCTGCCCCAGGCCTAGTCCCCAGCCCACCCCCAGCAGAGCACCAGCACAGCCCCAGCCCTAGACCCAGCCCAGCCGCAGGCCCCAGCCCAGCCCCTGACCTGGACCCAGCCCCAGCCCCACCCCAGCCTCATCCCCAGCCCAGGCCCAGCCCTGCCCCGGCCCAGCCCCACACTCGTCCCCAGCCCAGCCCCTGCCCCAGCCCTACCCCTGCCCAGTACCGGTCCATGCCCAACTCCAGCCCTGCCCCAGCCCCGGCCCCCAGCCCCAGCCCCAGCCCCAGCCCCAGCCCCAGCCCTGCCCCCAGCCCCAGCCCCGGCCCCAGCCCCAGCCCCAGCCCCAGCCCTGCCAAGACTTGGTTCCTGCCCCCAGCCCAGCCCCAACCCTGGCCCAACCCCCAGCATAAACCCCATCCTTGCCCCCAGCCCAGCCCCAGCCCCAGCCCTACCCCAGCCCTGCCCCAGCCTCGGCCGCAGCCCCAGCCCCAGCCCTTCCCGAACCCCAGCCCTAGCTCGGCCACAGCCAGTCCGCAGCCCCAGCCCCCAGCCCCAGCCCCCAACCTCGTCCCCCAGCCCAGCCCCTGCCCCAGCCCTACCCCTGCCCAGTCCCGGTCCATGCCCAGCCCCAGCCCTGCCCAAGCCCCCCGCCCCCAGCCCCAGCCCCAGCCCTGCCCAAGACTTGGTTCCAGCCCGAGCCCCAGCCCAGCCCCAGCCATGCCCCCAGCCCAGACCTGCCCCCAGCCCCAGCCCAAGGCCCCGCCTCCAGCCTACTCCAGCCCCAGCCCCACCGCCAGCCTCATCCCCTGCCCAGCCGCAGCCCTGCCCAAGAGCCCCAACCCCAGCCCTGGCCCCATCCCCATCCCTGCCCCCCCGCCCAGCCCCAGCCCCAGCCCTGCCCCATCCCAGCCCCAGCCCAAGTCCCAGCCTCAAGCCTAGTCCCTGGCCCCAGCCCTGGCCCCAATCCAGTCCCAGCCCTACCCCTACCTCAGCCCTAGCCCCAGCCCTGTCCGCAGCCCCAGCCCCAGCCCCAGTCGCCACCCTCTCGCCACCAGCCCAGCCCCCAGCCCCAACCTTGGCCCCCAGCCCAGCCCCAGTTCCAGCCCTGCCCCACGCCCTGCCACTTCCCGGGCCCAGCCCACCGGGCCTCCAACCCCGACTCTCGGCGCCCCAGCCCAGCCCCAGGCCTCGCCCTGTCCCAGTCCCCGAGCCCCAGACCCAGCCACAGCCCCAGCCCTGTGCCAGCCCTACCCAAGCCCAGCCCCGGTCCGAGCCCAGCCCAAGCCCCAGCCCCTGCCCTGGACCCAGCCCCAGCCCCACCCCAGCCTCATCCCACCCAGCCCCAGTGCCAGCCCGTGCCCAGCCCTAGGCCCCAGCCCCCAGCCCAGCCCCTGCCCTGGACCCAGCCCCAGCCCCACCCCAGCCTCATCCTCCAGCCCAGGCCCAGCCCTGCCCCCAGCCCCCAGCCCCACCCCCGGCCCCCAGCCCTGACCCCTAGCCCAAGCCCCACTCACGGCCCAAGCCCCGGCCCCCAGCCCAGCCCTAGCCCAGCCCTGCCCCAGCCCCAGGCCCTGCACCGAACCCAGACCCAGCCGTGCCCCCAGCCCCTGCCCAGCGCTCTGGCCCCAGCCCTGCCCCAGCTCTGGCCCCAGTCCCAGCCCCCCCAAGCCTCATCCCCAGCCCAGGCCCAGCACTGTCCCGGCCCAGCCCCACACTCGTCCCCAGCCCAGCCCCTGCCCCAGCCCCTACCCCTGCCCAGTCCCGGTCCATGCCCAGCTCCCAGCCCTGCCCCAGCCCCGGCGCCCCAGCCCCCAGCCCCAGCCCCAGCCCTGCCCCAGCCCCAGCCCCGGCCCCAGCCCCAGCCCAGCCCCAGCCCTGCCCAAAGGACTTGGTTCCCT